>NW_010519780.1:39260-40081 GCF_000687285.1 Phaethon lepturus
TGAGAGCCAAAGGTTGGGGCTAATTAAAGCAGACTGGTGGCTCTCCAGTGGTGATCATCCAAGGCTGTCACCGCAAGCAGATGCAGAAACAGAGTGAATGACAGTAGATACAGCACGGAAAGCAAAACTGAATAGAGATGTTTAAATGGCAAGGACCATTTAAGCACCACAAACTCTGTTCTAGAGTCTTCTCTTACAGGCCTTAATGAGCAGGAAAAATTGGCTTGTGCAAATTTTTGTAGTAGAGAAATTACTTCTTGGCTTTGTCTGCAGTTCTACCATCCCCATCTTCCCATGTTGTTATAGCAACCTCCTAGGGTGAAGGATAGAATCCCTCCCATTAGTTTTATACTTCTCTCCCTTTCTGTCAGTCTTGCATTCAGAATGCTGAACAGAGATAGGTAGATTTAAATTTCTATTGTAAGTATTTGTCAACAGTTATAAGAAGATAGATATTAACCTGCTCAAAACTACATTCTGGAAGGCAGCTTTACCTGTTGTGCTGCTGGAACCTTCGTTTTGTTTCGAATGAGCCTGCAGCTGAAGGCCAGGTGAAGGTAAGGAGTCTCTCATGGTATTGAGACATTCAGATGCTAAAGGGAAAATCATGGAATACTGTGACAAGTGTTTTTCATCATCATCATAATTTACATAAACACATGTGTCCTGGTTTCAGCCAGGGTAGAGTTAATTTCCTTCACAGAAGCTAGCGTGAAGCTATGTTTTGGATCTGGGATGAGAAAATGTTGATAAGGTGCTGATGTTTTGAGTTGTTGCTAAGTAGTCAAGGACAGTCCAGCTTCTCGTGCTGGCCTGCAGCG
>NW_010519780.1:40350-97606 GCF_000687285.1 Phaethon lepturus
TTAGTAATCTGGCGTGTTCTCAAACCATGAGTTTCCTCACTTTTACTCGTCCGATTCTCTCCCCTGTCCCACCGTGGGGGAGGGAGTGAGCGGCTGCGTGGGGCTTAGCTGCCAGCTGGGGCTAAACCACGACAACATGTAAAAAAACCACAAAGTCTTTGGCACTTTAATTTAGACACGCTTTGAAAGCTGTCTACATAACCATGAGAGGCTAGGTAAATTCACCATGTGACATTTTGCTCCACTGGGCAACAGGGATCAAAAATGCATATCTTATGATTAGTCATTTCTTGTTCTCTGGCAAACTGAGCAATAAGCCATAAAGGGCTAATGGACAATCCAACAAATCCAACACAGGTCTTCTGGTGATTGCAATACAGTGATTGCAGAATGAGGAAATATGGGATTTAGTGGGTGTCTTATAAAGTCCCATGGAGGGTTGCTTTCCTGATATGGTTCATTGCTCTGTATGACTTTTAATCTCACTATGTGATTTCAGTAACTTCTCAGGGCTGCTTTGCAAACAGAATTGAAATATTCCTCTCAATGCTGTAAGACTCAAGCCTAAGATGATGGTTCATTGTTTCACTGCTTCCTGTCATCCAGTCACTGCTTTTTCCCTCCTATATCCTCCAAACTACCCTTAGCCTGCATGTTTCCTATTCCGTATCACTTTTGCCCCAGTCCCCAAGCTGCCCCACTTACCATTGAGTTCCATCTCCCTTTTTTTCCCCTACACTCATATTAGTCTTTTTCCAAACTTGGCCTCCTCAGTTCTTGCTCACCCATCCGTAACTATTGTTTATTTCATTTAAGTTTTTCTTGAGCATTTTGCATCCATCCACCCTTCATTAATAGCACAGTTCTTCAGCTTTGCATCCAAAGCCTATGGTGCTTCCACATTCAATGATGTCTTCCAAATCTTGTGGAACATGTCTGAGACTTCCAATAGTGTCTTTCCAACCTTAAAGGCTCCTTTAACACACTAAATATAGAAGTCTCCTATAACCACATATTAGTGGATTAACCAAGAACATTCCCAGATACTGGAAAATGCTAATCTATACTGTTAACTTGTTAGAACACTGGTATGATATTGACTGTGCGAGTTAGCAGTATCCCCAAAAACACTCTTGGGTACACAAGTTTTGGGCAGGGAAAAGGCCACCTTGTTTTGGGAGACTGGATTTACATAGCCTACTCCCATACTGGTGGATCTCAATGTCAGGGAATGCTGCTGTGTGTGTTCCATGCACCAGAAAAGATATAGCCATTGTGGTCCAAGTAGTTCATGTATCAAAATGACTGGGAATACATGGGGTCAGATAATGTCGTCTTAAATTTGACTGCAAAATGAAATGAGACAACCGGATGAAACAATGAAAAAGATACTAAAATGTTGCCAGACAATAGATTACCTCTACTGGGTTTTTTGATTGTCTCTAGAGGGAAATTCTTACTTTCTTTTTTTTGAATGGAAGGAAGTTCCATAGACAGTGCTTCCACATCAGGAATCTAGAGAAAAGTAAGAAACAGGGCTTAGATCTCCCAGTGAAACACTTAGAAAAAAACCCATCAGACAACCCCTTTCCCTTGCAAAAGAAAAAAAAAGAAAAAGAAAAAAAAGAAAAAAAAAGAAGAAAAAAAGAAGAAAGAAAAGGAAAAGAGAAAAAGAAAAAAGGAAAAAAATGGAAAAAAATTTAAAAAGGAGAAAAAAGGAAAAAGGGAGAACAGGAGAAAAGGGGAAAAAAGGCAGAAAAAGGTGGGAAAAAAGGGGAAAAAGGGAAAATAGGCAGAAAAAGGCAGGAAAAAGGGGGAAAAAGGGAAAAAAGGCAGAAAAAGGCAGAAAAAAGGGGGGAAAAAGGGAAAAAGAGGCACAAAAAGGCAGAGAAAAAGGGGGAAAAAGGAAAAAGGGGGGAAAAGGGGAAATAAAGCCAGGAAAAGAGGAAAAAAAGGAAAGGGGTGCAAAGGAAACAAATAAGCAGAACCAAAGTGGTAACTATAAAAAAGATATACATAAGTATAACTCAGATTCCAAAGTACGTTTTTGAGAATGCTTTATGCATTTACAACATTTATCAGATGAGATTACAACAGGCAAGTTCCCAAGGCCACCTTTAACCCAGGAGGGTTAGTCTTACTAATTCCCTTTCTAGTTAGCAGAGAGGTGTTTGAGGGTTAAGTGAAAAGAACCCGAGGTTCAGTTTCTTCTCTGAATCACACTCTCTCCAAAGTTTATGTAAGGAATCCACAGAGTTTGTACTCAATAAACATGTAACATATCCAAGATGTTTCCTTTGACAAGGACATATAATTCCCAGTATTAATTCTGTCACGACTGTTCTCTGTAATGGTTTCTTGAGATAAATCGAGGCTGAGATGTAAACCCACAACTGTCTATGTAGGAGTATGGCAGAAACTATCTGGCCTAGCACAACAAACTCATCCAGTTTTCAGCTACATTACCTTTCTCGGGAAAAACTTCTTGCCGAATTCTGATTCAAAATACGGAGGAATTATTTTCTTTCTTATTGCCATTAAGGACTTCTTTTCTTCATCAAGTTCTTTTCTAGGTAAGTTTTAACATTGTTGGTAAGGAAAAGAAAGAAAAAAGCATTATAACTGAGTTCACCTTGCTTTTCAGTATTATGTTTAAAACACTAAGGAATGGAATTGATAAAGGCAAGTGGCTTTTTTTTTTTCCTGGTTAATCACATCAAACAATATTCTTGTAATTGGCAATTTTCTCAGTGATTGATCAAGAACGGTCTGGTATGCACAGACCTCCTCTGATATGGAAGGTATGATTTATGGAGGGGCTGATCAAAATGCATATGGACAGTGGGTTGGCTGCTATGAAAAGCTCCTCCTCAAAACATGCTCCAGTTTTTCCAAATCTTGTGGAACATGTCTGAGACTTCCAATAGTGTCTTTCCAACCTTCCAATAAACATTTAAATATGAGAATTGGTATTTCAGATGCATTGCTAAAATTTCTAACACAAAATTAATCTAATTTCCTTATTTTATCACAGAAAAGCTTGATGACTCTGTGGATACAGAAAAAGCTTTTCAAACTCCTGAAGGTAAAATTCACCAGAGTAAAGACCAGTTACGTTTTCAGCTTGATTTAGTCCAATTTTACACTACTCTAGTTTCACTGACTTGCAGGGTCTAATATCAGCTATGAAATTATCACTCAACCGTATTGAGAGTTTTAACATTGGCTTTAGAGCCAGAATTGCACATGATGTTCTTGGGTGCTGGCTACTCAGATGTATATCTTTAAAGTAATTCTTTAAATAATATGCAAAACAGTCTAAAATACTATATTAAAATAGAAATCTGAAATTATAAAAGTGTTTTTTGTCTCATGCAAGTCAGAGAGTAATTAAGAAGTATGGAAAAGAACTTAGTTTTCAATTGCTATTTAATCTTTCACAAAAATAAGAAATAAAAAGTAAGTTTCTGATCATTGTATTAGTTCATCACCACTTCAAGTTATTCTGTTTAATCTAAGAAATAGTGAATGACCAAAATAGCTGTCAATACAATTATTTTAATTTCATTGTGAATGAATGCATGTTACTGTTAGCTTTCTCTATGTTAATCCTCGGCCATGTATCAGGTTGTTCTATTTCAACATAAATTAAATGCATATTTTTAATTCTGTAAATTTAAACAGTCCTCCTTGGATTACCTTGGATTACACTGGGAAATTTTACATTCTATCAGATTCACAAAGCCCTTACCTCTGGAACTGAAAATTATAGTGGTTTTAATGCGCAATGCTTAAATGAGATGGTTTTGAGTGGTACTAAAGAAGTATATAATGCAGCAATATAATTACATCTCTCCATAGAATAAATGTCTGTAAATTTACTTTCCAAAAATCATATTTTTCTCTCAATTAATAGTGGCTTTGAGATTACTTCTGTTTTTTTTTTTCAAATGCTTTTGTGAATTACCATATCTGCAGATTGAAATCCAGTGACTTTCAATTTACACCTGAGCCGAAATTCTCACGAAAATTCATCTACCTGATTGTGAAATGTACATTTTCAGCAGTATATGCTGTTTCAAAGCATCTATATAGATTTTTTTTTCCTTGAACTCATCAAACAGCTTCAACATTCATCAGTGGGAGACAAAGGGCAATTTTTTACAAATTTGAGACCAAGTGAAATCAAGTAGATTAGAATTATAATTCAGGGTCAGTCTTAAATAAGACAACTTCCAGTGTTACAAAGATTTTTATGCTTATACACATACACATGCACACATACATTTCCTCCTGTAAAAGCACCTCTAATCTGATTATATCCAATTACAGCATCTGCCTCAGAACTCCCATATAATATATATGGGGAAATGGGGAAATGGAGAAATACTTTACAAACAGGAAACTGAGATACGGGCAATTGCCAAAGTAGAACACATTCAAATGTGGCAAAACAGGACTTGCTTTAGTAAGGCATTGATTTTTTAAAGTGACCCTAATCTTAAGGTTCTTCTTAAAAAGTTTACCTACTGTCCACATGTTTTACCTCCTAAAATGTCCTCAGAAAGGCAGCTGCATTTCCAAGGTGTAAACCTTATGGTTTACATATAAAGTACAGCATATCCTGCACTTTATAGTGCACTCCACAATGAAGCAGGGAGGGACGGAAGACTGAACAATCAAGTGAGGAAACGGTGGATATGGCAGGCAAGCAAAGGGGTGATGTGAACAGAAGGGACATCACAATCAACAAAACAGGGCTGAAGTGGGTCACACCAAGCATATGCATGTAAATACGGAATTGCCTATGGGCTAGCATTATGGGGAATGTTTTCAGACTCCTTCTGGGCAATTGGCATGGCTGGCTGCCTCTCTGAAATGCCTGTACACTACTGCACGCAGCACAGGTAACAAACAGGAGGAATCATAAGTCTGTGTGCACTTCTGGTGCTATGACCTCATTGGTATCACAGAGAAGTGGAAGGATAGCTCACATGAATGGAGTGCTGTGTGGATGGATACAAGCTCTTTAAGAAGGGCAGGCCAAGAAGACAAGGAGGGGAAGTTGCCCTGTATGTAAGAGAGCAGCTGGGAAGCATGGGGCTCTGCCTGGGGATGGGTGATAAGCCAGTTGAGAGCTTATAGGTTATTATTAGTGATCAGACCAACATGGATGACATTGTTGTGGGTGTCTGCTATAGACGAGCTCGTCAGAAGGAAGAGGTAGATGTGGCCTTCTTCAGACACCTGGAAGAAGTCTCACGTTCATAATACCTGGTCCTCATGGGGGACTTAAGCCACCCCACCCACCACTGGCAAGCAGCCCTGCAGAGAATAACCTAGGAGTCTTGGTGGACACCAAATTGAACATGAACCAACACTGTGCTCTTGCAGCAAAGATGACCAGCGGAATCCTGGGCTGCATGAGGAGGAGTGTTGTCAGCAGGTCCAGGGAGGCAGGGAGGTGAACCTTCCCCTCAGCACTAGTGAAACCACATCTGAAGTACTGTGTCTGGTTCTCAACTCCCTGATACGTGAGAGAGATGGACTTACAGAAGCAAGTCCAGAGAAGCACCACAAAGATTATTAAGAGCTTGGAGCATCTTTCATATGAGGAGAGGCTGAGAGAGCTGGGACTCACCAGTTTCTAAAGCTCGGTTTCTATTTGAAAAATCAGCTGGGATTTGTAGAATACCTGAATGCTAACCTAAAGCGTCGGCATTTGAAAATAGTAATATAACTTATTTTCCATGCTGGTGGCAGAGTCAGAAAACAGAACACAAGATTTCTGACTTCAGCCTTGTTATAAATAGCGTAAGTTAACAGCAACACTGCTAGGTTCTGAAAAAATGAGAGCAAGTTACACCATCCATTCAGCATTTCTGTTGCAGAAAACACCTCATTATTTGCTAGCAAACCACTGGACCGTTACACAAGACCTCATGAAATCAGTATCAGTCTTTCCAAAAACAGACTTAAGTTGACTCTTAAAATCATGAACTTTCTGTCCTACCTGTGCTCTTCTAGTCTGCTCTGCCACTTGGACACTGGTGTTACTCCTTCTGAGCTGAATGATCAGGGAAGAAAAAAGTAGTGAAAATGAGAAAACTAGCATAATGTTTTATAAGCACAAAAATATTTACAAGATAATCCTGGAAAAAAAATGCTCTTTATGAAAGTCTGTTATATTAACATCTCAGGTGACTCCTGACTTGGACTTCTAAGGTTTGCAGCAAAATTGTTTGCTCGTATCTGCATTTTTATTATATTACTCAATCAAAGAAACCCTCAAAATCCTTTTCCAACAAATGTTAAAGTACTTCTGAGATAAGGAAAGAGAGGCATAGAGGGGCAAAATAATCACAGGGAAAGCTACTAAAACATTGCTATATCTATATAGAGATCTAGGTCCCAGTCCTTAATGACAGAGCACATTGCCTTGCCTGTGTGCTTGGTTCCATCCTTTGTTATTTATATTAGTATCAGTTCTCACTGGTCTGTCCTACCTGAACTGCTGTTGGTCCTCTCTTTGGGTAGTGATTGTCTTCTCTGTGTGACATTGGTGATGAGAAGCCACTGCCTGTTCATACAGCTCAGTTATGTGAGCTGTAAGGTAAAGAGTATTATGGAATGTGCATGTTCTGCAAAGCACTGCTAAGTGTAATGAATAATAAACAAAGAAGGATAGATTTTTAATGCGTCTTTCTGTCACTTGATGAAAACCTACAGATTTTATTAGCGTGAGGGAAGAGGAAGAGAGAACTTAATTCTAAAATCAAGTTCAGAACATTAAGAGATAGGAAATTAGTTCAATTCAAGGTAGAAAGAATGAGAAGCAGATTACATTTATACCCCTACCTTGTATTCCCTGAAATATCTTTTTGTGATTTCAAGATACAAATCAAATACCAGTGAATAGGAAAACTTGCTGATATTCAGCCACCTTCTGATTGGGGAGCAACATTCCATGTCTCTATCCCCAGCTGAAGAAAATAATGTAGGTTTTCAAGGACCTTTATTGCTTTTAGCTTACTTAGGTTGTGCTCAAATGTGGCTATGAAGGAGCCATAGTCAACATTCTCATGGAAGCAACTACTAGTTCAATATGTGTCATGAAGAAAAGCCAATCTTTCCAAATTATAAGACTGTGACCAGCTTTGGGGCTTTACTAAAGACTTTCACTGTCCTCTGACACCTTCTATAAAATGTGTTGCTTACTTCATGCCTTGTACCCAACCAGTGAGTCCAAAGAAATTTTCTTTGAAAAGAAATTTCTGTGGCAAAACTTAGGAGATTTGAGTATTTGAGACATATGGCCCTATTTGGTTATGACAACATCTCTTAGTGTTTCAGGAATTATGTAATTGCAAACTTCAAAATTAGGGTTTTTTTTCTGTGTCAGCCTTTTCACTGTAAAATATATTTTTATTTTCCCACTTTTTCTATTTTTGCCTCTCTTAAAGAGCTTCTCTTTCATACTGTCTTCTTCATTAATAATGGTATGTTACAAGTACACCTCCATTTTAATTACCTTTTTTAAATCAGGAAACTGTGTAGCAAGCATTTGTTGCAGCAGTTTCCATTTACATTGCATAGTGTGCTTTTTTTTTTACAGCAGAAACAGACTTGACAAGGTAGGAAGGGCAGGAAAATAGGGGCTGAGTACTATGGATTTTTCTGAGGGAAAGGCTTATGGATTTTTAAAAGAAACATACATCTTAATTTTCATTTGTACCTACTGAAAACATCAATTAATGTTAACAAGTATCTTATGTGAATTTCTGTTAAAGTTTTCAAGGCAAAACCAATACACTCTTCCATCTTTTCCCTCAGGCAAGACTGATGAAACCAAAACCCATGACCATTTGAGATCAGATTTTCAAATGTAATAAACAACCAGGACTCAATCAGTTGCTCTGAAAAGTTGTCTGAAATGTTGATACTTGTATAAAACTGAGTGGTGTCACAGTTCTTATACCTGAAAAAAACTCCCTATGTGTAGAAACGTGGGTCAAAGTGACAAATGCACATGCCTAAACATAGGAAGTGTTTTTTTACAAATACTCAATCATTGATGCTAACAAGTTCCAATTACCCATGAAAATCATACTCAGAATAGAAGAGACAAAAGCATATACATAGCACATAGATAAATTCATCTTTATGTTCCTTCTTTAAAAATAATATTACAGTACTTTATAATTTAACATGGTATTTTACAATTTTAAAAAATAGATATTCAATTTTTATTACCTCTAGCACTGGAATCTTCAGATGACTTCTCCCAGTTAGGGAAGGACTGCAGTGAAGAAGGAATAAGTGTGAACATGTGAGAAACAGACCTCACAACAGCACCATCCTGTTCAAAGGATTTCTAACCTAAACAAGTGTTATTGTGTTACCTCAGAATGCTACAAGAATGGAGATATTTCAGTGTGATAGAAAACATGAGCTGGTGAAAAAGGAAATTAAGTACATTCTTCCTAGTCTAAACAGGTATTTGTTTCCTTCTTGATGACCTAGTTCACAGATGGCTTCATATCTTATATGGTTGCTGTTTATTAAATCAGCAAATCCAGTTCGTATTCCAACGCAAATCCTTCTGCAAAGGATTTGAACCAGATCCAAAACTCATGGTCACAACAAGTCAAACGGGAAATGTGTTCAGGAATTTGTAGGCTTCATTACTGAAGGCGGTCTCTTGTGGTTGATCTACAGTAAAGTGTTTGAGGGGTAAGAGGCCCTAAACTAAGCTCTTTCCTTTATTCTTATGCTGTCCCTGAAGCAGTTAACTGGAAACCAGAGTTCCTGTGACCAGGCAGTCTAGGCTGTAACAGAGCTGGGAATTAGTGGAGACCTGAGAGGAGTGTGACACTGATTCCTGAGTCACAGCAGGTCCACAGCGGGACTCTACTGCTCAGAAGAGTTATCCAATGTGAAATCTGTACCTGGAAATGTGCTCATGGTAGCTGGGACAATTAACAATAATTAGTCACTAGACAAGTTCATTGGAACCAGCCAGCATGTGAGATTCAGCACCTGGATCTCATCAAAGCACAGAAATGTCTGCCTAGAGGATAGAGGCAGATGGGGTTACTGATAGATCACTTCTCTCTCTTCCTCCTTCCAGAAAAGTTGTGAGTTCCTTCCTGGTTTTTTGCTAGATGTTTCTTTTCTCTATTCTCTTTTTAAGACTTGTATGTCACTTGAAAGTACTGAGCAAAAATATATATATGAAAGCTTGAAATATCAAAAAATAGGCTTTAGTTTCAGCAAATTAAAATGCTAACTTGGCTAAAAAGTTCAGAGACCAATTCTAGAACTACATGGGGGTTTTTTAGGCTTGTACAGAAAAAAAAAGTAAAGTTACAGATCTATTCAGAAAGCTGGGAAAAGGAAATTAACAGCATTTAAAACTGGAAAGATTTCACTCCTGATGTTTTTTCATGTTGAGACAAGGTTTAAAAGGTAGACTTTAAGGCTAAGATGAAGTTTTTTTGCTAAAATACACTGACTTTTGAAAGCTTGATAGATCATTGGAAGTGAATATTTAAACTAACATGGCTAGATATGGTATTTGAAATGCCAGATTATTTAATTCAATATGTTTGAATTCACTGTATGCATGTTATTTGATTAAACGGGAATAAAAGTATTTCCTAAACGAGACTAAAAAAGAAAAGTGTTTAAAAACATCTAAAAATCTAGTGTGTGAATTCACATTATGCAAGGTACCAAATTTAAAGGAAGGTGTAGGAAACAAATTACTTAACTGAAATAGAGCAAACTGATGACTCTTTGCATAAGATATAAGCAGTGTTTCTCTCATTCATCTTAATTCATTCCACCCACTTCTGCTTGTAGTTTTCTAATTTTTTATTACTACTCATCTCCCACTAACCTCATTGTTTCCTGCCCCAAGTCCCTCTTCCCCTATTTACCCCTCCCTTTTCTTTTCATGCTCTAACTATCTGTGCAAATTAGCAGAGTACATTTTCCAAAAAATATAAATGCTGCTCAGCAGTAATAACAATATTCCTCCAAATTGTTTTCATATTATCCCAAAAGCAGGGTTTAAACTCTTATGGAGGTGGCTGCAGCTGAAATACAAGTCTCCCAGCTGCAATGACAACAGACTGGAAACATTCTCATCCTAATGTTGGGAGATATACACATTTCAGTAATTCTGGCCTGTGTGTCTGGGAATGTATCATTCTGCAGAGTCAAACTCTTGAACAGTCCTTCCCCAAAATGGCAGTAGTGCCATTCAGTAGCCCAGCTGAATACTGAGTGTGGCTCTGCTTTACCATTAAACTACAGCAGAGCTGGCACTGTGCTATCCCTAACATTTGCCATTTTATTAATGGATAACAATGTGTTTTAAGACTGACACTTCCAATGCAATATAATGGTTTTGTTGGAAAAAATAGTTTAAAATTGTATTTTTCTCACTGTAACCAGTTGAAGGACACTTGCAGCATTCTCTTTTTCCTCTTCTGTTCTTGGTTCTTTTACATTCATCTCTTCCAGCTCATTTTCCTGCTTTAAAATGTTGTCTATATATTCCTAGTGGAATGATGAAAACAAACGAGAAAGATGCAGATGTTTTCTTTGCAGAAGTAGACTTAAAGGTCACATATACAGAGAAGAGAGTTTGTATAAGTAATGGACGTATACGCTCCTTCTCAATGTCATAAAGGTCCCTTCTGTGAATCTGTGTGAATATGTTATATACGTATCTAAAGGTTTGCATGAAGAAATAGTTTTTAAAAAACCCAACAGGTCAAAGAGAGGAGTATATGCTGAGAAGGTAGCAGGTGAAAGCTTACCACAGACTAATCAACTCTGAAGACTAGCAATACTGTTGAATCTGCAAGAACTAATACGCTAAGGACATCAACGGTCTGCTGGATCTCTACCAGGCCACGAGCACACATCAGCATCCACAATGAACTGTGTGACTTGGACCACATCCAACAGCTATCTAGATGCCTCTGCTGCATCAGTGTGAACCCCTGCTTCTGAGCAGGCATGTAGCTTTGGCCTCCCACCTGTTGTACCAGCCAGGCAAGTACTAGTGAGCGTGCAAGTGTTTGAGTCAACTATCTGACTGAATAAAGGAATGTGTTGAGTAAAGAGCTGCTATTAATAGTAATCAATTATATTATTCAGGCCAGCTTAAGGAATAAAAGGTGTTCTCACAAACATTGTTTGTGATTTGTATCTCCCTCCTGTTTGATTTCCTATTAGGGAAAAGGAAATTTACAACATCATAGTTGAAAAATTACGTTCAGAAAAAAATATGAAAGTCTTTCGTTAGACAGATGTTTACATTTGTCAGAATCTCACTAAGTGCTACAGAAAAGAACACTTTTCCTTTCCCACACTGCTTTATGCTTTAGAAGATCAGCTGGATGGAAAGAAAGGGTCTTTTGCAGAAGGTTGTCCTAACTCACCACTCTGCTAGAAAGCTACATGCAGTACTGAGCTTTATGAATAAGACAAGGTTTGCAGAAGCAATGTTTCCAGTTTCAGTTCTTTTTCATTCCTTTATATCTCTTAAATCTTAAAGAAAATGGAAAAAGAAAGAATACCTTTTTCTTTGCTTGACTTAGTTCTGACAAAGTGAACATTTGGCTAAAGATTTAAGATACCTTTTTCTGGAAAAAATAATTAATTAAATATTGGTATATGAGCAGTGAGGATATTTCCATTGCATATTAACACAATTATTACAAATGTTTTCTCAGTGCCAATAATTGCAATTCTTCCTTCCCAATGTAACAAACAGCGTTCTTCTTTCTCTAAAAGCCAGCGACAGATCTGGTCAATGGAGAAACTTACCTTGGGATTTTGGTGTGGAACTTTTTTTATAGCATTGCCTTTGAACGAGCAGTATGTAGAATAAAGAATCATTTTAATAGACTGTAAAAGGGTAAAGTTTAATTCTGATAGACTAGCATGTCCCAAACATACCAGGGCTGAATAGCTGTCAATGTTTTCCTACTGCAAGAATGTTGTCTTTGAAATGTAATGTGAAAAAAAAATTACACAAATTCTAACTGGCTACAACATGCTATTACCTTTACAAATTTCACATGCTGTTAATTTTCAAATTCAGTCTGCAATGCCACTATCAAAATATGTTAAATGAATAAATTATAGAACACATGTATTTTGTTACTCTTTAATTAGTAAGTAATAATGAGTTTTTAACTCTAAAATCTCTTCTAAGAGCATCTTCACAATGTGAATTAAATAAATCAATGTTTTATACCAAAACTGAGGACTATAAAGCTGCTTACAAGGATCAACTGCAGAACTTTCAGTCCATTTCAGAACACCTGCATGAGGTGTAGTTTGCACCTTGTTATGAACCCGTCACTCATGAGGGATGGACACACTTTGTCAGAAGGCTACATAACGGTTTGCTAGTTGCGCATAGAGTAATGGAACTGAGACTTGAACCTGGAAATATTCTGTACCGATTTATGAAAACAAATACATAACCAAAACCAGAGTGTGTCTCAGTGACCTGGTCACCAACTTAACTGTAGAATTATGGTGGGTTAGAAATTCTTGTACAACTTTATAGATTTAAGTTTGTAAGGCTTTGTGAAGGAAAACAAACACTAAGCAAAGTAAAAGCAAAGGAACAGATACCAGTATTGACAGAAAAGAAACTATTTGTTAATGCACTATGATAATCCCATGTATTTGCACAGAAAAGCAGGTTCCACAAGACATAAGTGAAAACAGTTGAGCTGTTTAAGAAATACACTTTTCTTAGAGCACCTGTCTACATACGGTAGTAGAAAAAAGTAGCAGAATTTTTGTCTCAGGCATATACTGCAATTTGTCTGTTCTCTATTGCTCACTGGAAGAATGAATAAATGTGATTGTATTACCTTCAGGGAAAGCTGCAGCTTTTCTCTTAGTTCATCACTGAGTGGCTCATACTGGAATAGCTGACGGATTTGCAGTTTATTAGGACATTTTCGCACAGGTACTGACAAGTACGTCTGCTCTCTGGATCCAATGCAGAGACCCCTCCAAATACATGTTCTGACTGAGGGACCTGTGATCTTCCTCTGAAAATAGACAAGAACAAGCAAAAAGAGCAAGAGGCTACTTATATTACTGACTAAATGCAGATATTGGCAATGTGTATCTCAGCTGAGAAGCACATGCTCTCCTTACAGCATCATAGATCTAGACAATAAAGTCAGTAGATTCTTGGGCACAATTTATCTATCCTGAAACTTCTTCATCTGGCAAGATGAACTCCCCTTAAAGTGACTACCTTTTCTGTGACACAGCCTGCTCCTTGCTTTGCCTGCTTAATAAACTGGACTTAACAACGTCACATTGTTTAGAGCTCCATTTCCTCCCCTGTGACAAACATCTATTGCTTAAGCAGCAAAAGACAATTTTGAAACAATTATACCTCAAGAGGAGAAAATGTGTCCCAGGTCCTTGATTGAAGATTTGGAGGAACAATACTCTCTGGTTCTTTCTTCATTACCCAGGGGGAGTCTTCAGCCAAAGGGCGGAGGATAGTAATACTTAAAACACCTGTTTCAAAGACACATTTTGCTAAGAATCAGTTCAAATCCAAAAATTATGGACAAGTGTCTCAAACCTCCAGAAAAATATACTTACCTAAGAATAAAAAACCTTATTATCAAGTGGTAAAATTCCATGTTGAAATGCGATACTTGTGGCTACAGATAATATCAGATCACTGAGGTGATTATAGAATAGTTGGACAAGTTCAGACAGTGTTTAACAACAGACTGCCTATGCCACTTAATTTGAGTCTTGGGTAACAGGTCAGTAGTATAGTGTGTGGATTATCCCAAACAAGGAAGAGCAGACAATTGACCCATGTTTAATGAATACCAGTCTCAGAAGTACATCATATTCAAAACATGCATAATTCTTCACTGTATTTTATACTTCACAATCTGATCATTGGATAAATTCCATTAGAGATTATTTATTATCTCTTTTTATTGTTCTGATTAATTTTAATGTTCTTAAAAATATTTTTTCCAACCCAACCCAAAAATCTACTTAATCTACTATTATCTACCCCATAGGTTGCCTTCAAAATGGATATGACCACTGAGGTACTTTGTCATAATGATACAAAACTGTAGAGCCTTGCTGTCAAGGCAAAGAGAGCCAGTACTGAGAAAGGTAGAGTCTGAAGTCTGGAAAAGCAGACATGTTACTATTACAAATGATTGCTGGTTGTGAGAAGGTTTTCTTGACTGGGATTTTCACTGGGTATGTATCTTCTCCATCCTTCTGATCTTTCCACGTTCCCAATCTTTGTGTCTGCCTCAGTGCCCTTTCTCTTTTTCCCATGGCAAAATTATTTCATTCAGTTTATACAATAGGGAAGCAGTCATTATTGTGAATAGAAGCAGCATTTAAAAATGTGCAAAAAAAAATGTGCAAAACTTTGTAAGAGTAATAGGTAGGAAAGCTGTTCCCCACGCGTATGATATAAATCTTTGAGAAGAATGTCTTAGTACTTTACAGCTTGAAGCAAACTATCCTTATCAGCCCCCCCATATCCAGGGGAACCATACGTTCCTATCTTTTTAAAGATATATTAATTTCCTTAGGATCTAGCTGTTATGCCACAGTGTATTTTATAGAAACACAGTATCTCCAACTAACTTTACAATGATAACCAATCATTTCAGGATGTAACTTCTTGTATTGCTACTATGAGGTGATTGGTGCCATGTACTATTGGCATCCCCTATTTCAGTCATACTTTTCCAACTTCTTAATAACATATATTTATCCTTTCCAACACCCAGACTAAGGGTCAACATCAGAGTATCACTGTCTTCATTGATAAATAGAGCTATAAGATTAATGAAGACTGTGATACATTCAATGTTTCTTGATGGTAAAAACACAGAGAATCTATGCATTTGGTAATCGCTTTTGTTTGTGTGTCTGAGAGTGAATAAAGATATGATAGTTATTTGTTCAGTTATCCCTTCACAGTGTCATTCAGTTAATTGTCTGCTTCCCAGAGTTGCCCACAAGCTCCTTGTTCCCATGCTCCACTGCCAGAAGCGTGGGCACCTCTCTACATGGGGACAAACATTTTCAAATTTCCTGTCCAAATAAGAGTTTTGAAACTTCTGACTCCACTTTTCTAATTATTTCTGTCATTAATTTGTCAGAAAAGAAATAAAATTTTCCCACCTGGACATTCTTGCACAGGATCCTGCAAAACAGCTGCAGCGGGATCACTACGGGCTTCAGCAAGATACTTGTGTACCTCCTTGCTCCGCAGAAGCTCGGTTCCAGAACCATCCGCGTAGATGATGAAGAACCTACACAGCCAGCCACTCACATTGGATTGTATTGGGCATAGGAGGCAAGGTGTTGGAACTGGGGGTCTGCAGGGTGGCCTCTGTGAGGAGGGGCCCTGGGCTGCCCTGTGCTGGATACAGATGGTCCCAGCCAGCTCCAACAGACCCCCTGCAGGTCACAGTTGAGCCCCTCAGCCAAGATGGTGGCGTCTCAGGGAAAGTGTGTGTATGAAAGGGCAAAATGCCACACAGGCAGTGACAAGTGAGGAGGAAAAGTATGAGAAACAGTCCTGCAGACACCAAGGTCAGAGAGGGCGGAAGGGGAGGAGGTACTCCTGGTGCCAGAGCAGAGATTCCCCTGCAGCCTGTGGAGGAGACCATGGTGGACCAGGTGTTCCCTTGCAGCCTGTGGACAGGACCATGCCGGTGCAGACAGGTATTCCTGAAGTAACTGCAGCCCGTGGAGAGCCTATGCTGGAGCAAGTTTAAGCAAAAGGACTGCAGCCCATGGGAAGGACCCACCATAGAACAGGGGAAAAGTGTGAGGAGGAAGGAGCAGCAGAGTGGAGTTGTTATGGATCAAATGCAACCTCCCATCCCCTGCACTGCTGGGGTGGGGAGGAGGTAGAGGGGTCACGAATGAGGCAGTGATGTTGAGCCTGAGAAAAAGAGGGGATGGGGGAAGGTGGTTTAGTTTTCGTCTTTGTTTCTCACCATCCAACTCTATTTTAATTGGAAATAAATTAAATTAATTTTCCCCAAATTGAGCGTGTTTTGCCTGTGACAGTAATTGGAAAGTGATCTCCCAGTCTTTATCTTAACCCATGACCTTTTGCATCTTATTTCCCTGCCTTGTCCTGTTGAGGAGGCGGAATGAGAGAGCAGCTGGGTGGGTGTTTGGCAGCTGGCTCACGTCAACCCACCACACTGATCAAATGCAATGTCTTTCAAACTGCATTCTTTTCTAGATGACAAAAATGAAAAAGTACTGGGATGACAGGACAAGAAAATGGAACTCCAGAATGACAGCATCAAATGTGCAAATACAGAGTACTGAACAAAGAAAGTGCAAATCTACAAACCCTGTACAAATACTGTGTAGTGAAGAAAGAAAGTGTAAACCTATGAATCCACTGCAGTTTACCTGGGGACATGCTCATCATAAGTGATAGGTTGGTTAACTTCTGGGAGTGCTGATGCTGAACTCCTGTCTTCCTTGTCATCAGAGCCAATGCTAGGAACACATATGGATGTACTGCCATCAACCATGACCTATAATAGATATTATATAAAATTACTTGAGTTACATGATACATTTAAAACAGTAACATGCTGCTGAACTATAATATGATCTATCCCAGTGAAAGAGACAGAAAATACATATTTCAGGTTGAGCAACCTGGAATTCACAGGAAAAAGAAACAAAGAAGAAAATGGAAAAGTGAAAAAAGCAAACCAAATATTTCTAGAAAGACATGCTATATCATAAATGCTAATATCACATGTTGATATTTAATAAATGCTCAAGGATTGTTAGTTGTCAAATGGGACCATCCATGCTCACATTCCATCTTCAATATATATATCTGCAGGCATCAGTAGGCAAATTCACACAAAAATACTCACTTGCTGGTCAAGCCAGGTAACTGTATACTCAGACAAGTAACGATGTACCTCTGTGAGGTACATATATGTATCTAGGTACCTACACCTACACACAGAGATACACACAAATATATACATAAGTATATATAAATGTCTATATGATAATACATTAGTTAATAATTACAGAGTACATACATATATACTTATATATATGTGTACATATAAATGTGTGTATATATATAAAAATGTGTATATACATACAGGTGTGTGTATATATTCACCTATATACAGGTATATAGGTGAATGTATGTATAAATATATACCCCTATATATACACACATTTACATACGTGTTGACATATGAAGAGATACAAATTATATATACATGCATTATATATATTTATCTATCTACCTATATATATGTGGTGTATACATGCATGTATAAATATATACACAGCTATATACATGTTGATATATGAAGAGATATAGAAACAGATTACATATTTATATCTATCTACCTGTATATAGCTATAGATATATATATGGGTATATATGTATAGAGGTGTCCCATTTAGGCATTTATTCACTTAAAAAATATGGTCTCAGATAATCTGAGTGAATTTCTACAGTATTTCCTTCTTGTGATTATTAACTTACGTCCATTAACATATGCACACAAGGCATAATAATGCCTCTAATTCGTAGTGTAGTCAGTTGAAGGACAGATGCCTTTGGAAGATGCAGTTTAAACCAGAGTGATTCAAAGGGTGGTCCATGAACTGAATCTTACATACCCAGTCCACACCCATTTTGCTGCAGTCTCAGGTGTGACTATAGGACAGAGGAAGAACCAATCCTATTACACCTGTAGCTGGTTGCCATCCCTACCAAGCATTAATCTCACCTTTCTTACTACAGTGTTCCCCCCTCCCCATCCCTTGTGTTCACTGCTCCCACAATAGCTTCAACTGCCCCACAGCCTCCTCAACCTCCTTCCTTCTGTTCCCTAAGTATCAGCTGGGAAAAAGCAGGATGTGCTGATGCTGAAACCAAGCAACTTCTGTGCTGCTCTGAATTGCATTGATTTTGTAGGAACTTGGTATCTTTGAAATTTCTACCCCTCTGTTGATCACTTCAAAATTTGTTTTTGGAGAGATTGACAGATAGCATTGATTTGTATAAGCACTGTTTCTTCAGCCTTGGAAACCAAGTTAAAAACTGTATTTAATGCATATGTCCAGCAGAACCTTGCTGCTGTTTCACAGGAATCTGGGAAAATGGTAATGATTACAATTGCAACAATAGAAGTATACTCTAAAGGTGTCACATTTAGAATTTTTAATTAGAACCTTTAATTAGAAAACAGTATGTAGGTCACAGACACTTAGATGATGTTTCCTGAACTCAAAACTAAGTACTATGAAAAGCCAATATCCTCTCTCATTTTTAATCCTCATTTGCAGAGATAATGTTTTGCTGTAAGACAAATCACTCTAATTAAGGTAACTTTACAGGTGAGGTAAACTCTAGACCATGTGTTTTATTTCAATCTCTCTAAAAAGGGGGAAATACCAAAAAATAGAAATCCGTCACATCCTCAAGAACACTTCAGAGACCTGATTCAGGACCTGTTCCTTCTGACTAGCTAGGCTACTTCAAGTAGTAATAGTGCTACAAGGCTACAAGCTGACTTTGAGAGGTGTTTATAAGGTAAAATTACTTAAAATGCACAAACTTGTTTCCATCTATGTATTTTACCTTGAAAAGATTTCCTTCAGGATCTAGCATCTCACAAATAGTGCTGGAAGTGTGTTTCATAATGTATTTCCCTGCTTGTTTCTCTTCTTTCTTGCTGATGAAATTGTTAACTTCATGGGTATAAACTGCTGAGCAATCTTCATCAATGAAAAGAGAGCCTGTCTTGATTGGTAAAACCTATCACAGTAAGACGGGAAGAGGTTCAGTTCTGAAAGGTGACATCTTCAGTTTAGAGGTACCATGAAAGTAAAGAACAGATGCAAATCAAGAGGAGAGCTCTCAGACCTTTACTACTGGATCATCCAGTTTTGAGGGACTAGAGGGAGAGAAAGAAGGAAGATGAGGTCTAGGAGTCAGGCTGATGTTAGTCTCTGTAATATTTTCTTTAACTTTAGGAATTTTCATCTTGCGATTTAAATATACTATACAGTTGTGAGGAAATATCATAGAATCATAGAATAATTGGAAGAGACCCGTAAGAATCATTGATTCCAACTCCCTGCTCCTAAAACTAAATTATACAACTAAGAGCATCGTCCAGATGCTCCTTGAACTCTGACAGGCTTGGTGCCGTTACCACTTCTCTTGGGGAGCCTGTTCTAGTGACCACCCTCTCAGTGAAGAGCCTTTTCCTAATGTCCAATCTGAACTTCCTCTGGCACAGTTTCACTCCATTTCCTCATGTCCTGTCACTGGTCACCAGAGAGAGGAGATCAGCACATCCCCCTCCGCTGACTCCCTTGAGGAAGTTGTAGACTGTGATTAGGTCACCCCTCAGCCTTCTCTTCTCCAAGGTGAACAAACCGAGTCACCTCAGCCACTCCTCGTAAGTCTTGCCCTTGAGACCTTTCACCATCTTGGTTGCCATCCTCTGGACACACTCTGATAGTTTGATGTCCTTCTTTATATTGAGGCTCCCAAAACTGCACACAGTACAGTGTAGGGTGGGACAATCACCTCCCTCGACCAGCTAGCTATGCTGTGCTTGACGCACCCCAGGACATGGTTGTCCTTTTTTGCCACCAGGGCACACTGTTGATTCATATTCAACTTCCATCCACCCAAACCCCTACATCTCTTTCCACAGGGCTGCTCTCCAGCCTCTCATTCCCCAGTCTGTACATATAAGCAGGATTACCCCATCCCAGGTAGGAGAATCCAGCACTGCTTTTGTTATGTTTCATACAGTTAGTGATTGGCCAGCTCTCTAGTCTATCCTCTTGACCCTTGAGGGAGCCCACAGCTCCTCTTAGCTTAGTATCATTGTCAAACTTATTTAATGTACATCTGATTCCTATGTCCAGATCACTTATAAAAACATTAAAGAGCACTGGCCCTAAAATTGAGCTCTGGGAAACCCCACTGGTGACTGGCTGCCAGCCTGATGTAACCCCACTTACTATAACTCTTTGAGCTCAATCCATCAGCCAATTGCTCATCCAATGTATTATGGACTTGTCTATGTGTGTGCTGGACATTTTGTCCACAAGAATATTGAGAAAGACAGTATCAAAAGCTTTGCTAAAATAAAAAAACCAAAACACATCTACTGGCTTCCCTTGGTCAACTAGATGGGTGACATAATGATAAAAGGAAATTAAGTTAGTTAAGCAGGACTTTCCCCTTGTGAATCTATGCTGGTTATGGCCAATGACTCTATTGTCTCTCAAGTGTTTTTCAACAACTCCCAGAATATCCTTCTCCATAATTTTGCCAGGCACTGAAGTGAGACTGACAGGCCTGTAATTACCAGGGCCTTCCTTCTTACCATTCTCGAAAACTGGGACATTTGCCAGCTTCCAGTCGACTGGGACCTCCAATATCTAACTATTGGCAAAGTATAAAAGAGATGGAATCATAGGACTTGTGAAGATTATGGAGAAGGGAGTTAAAATAGTCAAGGTGAGAGACACTGATGGCAGAGACCTTGGAACACAAAGATACATTTCACTGTCACAAAAATAATTCCCACCTGATATGTTCCCTGTGGCTTTGCTATAATAGATGTCCCATCTCCAAAGATGGTACAACAGGTACCCTCCTCACAATTTGTTATAACAGTAGCAAACTCTGGATTCTCTACTTGCGTACATTTCACCTTCCTTGTGATGGCTTCCAAGGGTTCATCTAAGTATTAATACAGAACAAGAAGACAGGAGCACATGAACATGAAAAGTCTTAGGATTCAATTTGCTTTTTCTCTCATAAGACTGGACCTTTATCTCCTTAGTAAAAGACCCTCATACTTCATAACACCCTTTATCACATCATTTTATGTTAGGTAAACAATATGCAACCTTCAAATTTTTGGACTGTGCACTGAATATAGGAAAATCCAACAGCAGAACATGTGTGTAACCATCTGTGGCTAGTGTGGTGAGGACAGTACTCTAATTTATCAAGTACAGTACTAACCATAATGATCTGGATATTTGTAATATACAAGTTGGACCACTGAAATTTTTTATGCCTGTGATACAAGCTCTAAGATGTGAAGAAATTCCTTTTCAGCAGCAGAAATCAAGGAAAACAAATCAAACTTCCCATGGAGCAGGCAGACCAGTTCGAGGTCATTGTTTTGATTTTTAAAATTCGACAGAGAGATGTTCTACAACCAGAACTTTCTATGGTTTTGAGCACAACATTCCTGACACCCACACAGTAAATACACTTTTCATGTTAATTACAGAACCTATCCAGCAACTGAACTAATCGTACAGAATATACCGACAGCCAGAAGAAACATAGGTGACCATTAGTCCCACTTGTTTCAGGTGAATGTAGTTTCACTTCTACTAGGTGTGGCATTTTCCACAGCTGTATTCAATCACATTTTGAATACCTCCGAGGTTGGTGAGTCCATGGCCTCTCTAGGGAATATGAGGATATCCTGGTTCTCACATACCTAATCAGTTAAGACTCAAATCAGCTTGCTGCTTGTATCAGGGTAGGAAGAGAGTGGACAATGAACTTAGAATTCAGGCACTGTGGTCTCATGGTGAAGGTGCATCATGCAAGTATATACATGGAAAGAAGGAAATTTGCTTGTTTGCTACAATGTAATTTTTGCACTGAATACTGATTAAAAAAAAAACAAAGCAGACAAATTAAGCTTAGAATGCACTGGTGGATTTGTTATCTAGGCTATTGGTATGAGCCTTCTTTAGTATATTTTGACAATTACTTGCTTCACAAGATATACCAGAGATAAGTGCTCCCCTTTTGATTTTACCTGTTTGCTCACTATCCTCTGGTATAAATAGTTCTTCACAGTTTTGATAAAAAGTCGTGATCCTAGTACCATCAGCATGATCTACTATTGTGCTGCCATCCAGCTTCTCAACAATTATCACTTCATCGTCTCGTACAGTCATAACCTGAAAGAATGACGGAATACTCACTTATATTAGCTCTGTGATACTTTTAACAGCAACAACTGTAAAACAAGGCATTATGTACTGAAACTCTGATGAAGCTAGACTACTGCAACTTTATCTACTGCAGAGACAGAGGACTCACATTTTCTTCAAAATCTAAAGCTTTTGTATTAGTAACAGTGTAATAACACAATCTGTAGGATATATGTTCAAAGAACAAATCCTATAACTTATACGATAGCAGCCCTGTCTCTTAGCTTAGTAGCCAGTGCTACAATAACACAAAAGTAGTAATACCGTTCCATCAGCTGGGTCAGTTGCCTGATAGGTTAAAACTGGTTTCAGATCCATTCTCTTTGCTCCCTCAGTGCCCACTCGAATGCCTGATGGAGTTGTTGTTATCCAGGTTCCTGCCTGGTTCTCCTTAGGTTGCTCAGAATTAACCAGACCCTGCACAGTATCTTCAAACAACTCGTCCTTGTTTGGGTGTGATATACTGTTTCTGTCACTGCTTCTTGCTGCAGAAAGAAAAATTTCTGTATCAGACTTGGTATTCTCTAAAGCAAAATACAAAATCAATAAAGTGAAGAGTTTCTGTGAGTATTGGTTTTGACAGCACTGAAAGAAGAACTATTTATCAGGCTGGTGGAAAATTACAAGTGCTGTTACTCAAAGGTGTGCCCTTGAACTAATCTTATTTAATGTGTTCATTAATGACACAGAAAAAGTAAACAGCATGCTAATGACATCTGATTATGGCATGACTTTGGAAGGGAATATCGATGCAGAAGAAAAGCTGAATGGATTACAGGAAAAAAAGCATCCAAAACTGTTTCATGACCTTGAAGATTAAAGTAATAGGAATTTGATACAGCCTATTAGAATTAAATTTAATGAAATGAATGCAATTTGAAAGGAATAAAAATAATTTATGCTTCAGACAAGTTTGTTACAGTAGAAGAAAAGAAAGACCTGGAGGTATTGTCTATACAGAATGACTACAAGTTATCAGTGTGAAAATACGGTGACAGAAAAGGAAAACACAATCCTGTGGTGCACCAGAAGAAAAGGGATGGAGATTCCATTGTGAAAGAGAGATCTTACTAAGAATGTGATAGAGAACTCTGGTCTCCCATATTCAAGAAAAAGAACTTAGGCTATGTGAATGCAAAAGACAACAGCGTAGCCCTGAGAGGAGTATAAAAGGCTTACAGCATATACATCCCAGGGAAAAAAACAAAAAAAGTCTAAAAGAGGTGAAATTTTTCACTATAAATTTGTCAAGAGTAAGCAGTGGAGAGGAAAGGTCAGCGGAAAAAGTGATCACAAATACAGGATAAGGAATAAAGGATATGCACTGGCCACAGATACTGAGATTGAAAATTAGAAGATGGTGTGCCGAGGCAGTTCTCAGACACCCTTCCAGTTATCCTAAGGAATATCCTAAGAACAAGGACTGGACTTGATGACTTGACAGTTTTGTTTTGAGAGATTTTTCTCTTCAGCAATTTTTATTCACATACTTCCAATAAATTATACATTAATATTATGACACGTCATAATTATTCTTTGTGCTAAGGAGCACTGAAAGTGATGCTGGACTACACTCTGAGGTATGAAGTAAACTATTATTTGGTTATTTCTCAGCCAATCAAAATTATGTAAGAATGGTTATATTCCATATATTCCATATTCCACAAGTCCATACAACCAATTAATAATGACCAATAGTAGGTGCCTTGGAATACATACAATGAGAAAGAAAAACATAGTAAGTCCTCTGTGAGAGAAGTATTTCTCAATATCAAGACTAAAAACTGTGTAACACATAAGGATTTAACACTACTGTAGTTACAAGGATTTATTTTAAAATACTTTGTGTTGAATCACTCTGCTATCAATGTAGTTCCTATATACCCTTTTACTTATTAGAATCCTAGCATGTTAGAAGAAAAAAAAATCTGAAGTAGGAGAGAAATTATTTGATATGAAGTTAACAAAGTAGCAGTGTGCAGCATCCGAGTACAGATAAAAATGCTTTTTCACACTGGCAGAATTTTCAGACTGAAGAAATATGCCCTTTATTAGTACCATCAGCCCTTCTAACTTTAAATCTGTCCAAAACACTGGAAATGTTACCTTTCTTAGCGCTGGTCTCAGGCGAAGGCTCTGATTCTTGTAAGAGTTGCACGTTATCTGGAATTGTAGGTCGTGGTAGGAGAGGGCCTGAATCAGGACTCCTACTCACTGTGCCATCAGAAAACAGAATCTGCAAGCAATCAAGGACATACTAGAGATTAAAATCTCTTCAAACACTAACAGCAAGTCTCAAAAGAATGTGTCGCAAATGCAATAGTTACTAGGATATTGTGGGTGATGGGGGGGGAAATTAAAGGACTCAATGAATACAAGAAATAAATAAGCTATCTCAAAAAGAAAGGCCTGCTAATTGCTGCAGTTCACGTGTATTAATTAATTAATGGGGACTCTATTTAGTAACAAATAGGCATTATAACAGTAAATGGTAAAGATTGTTCTTTGACTATTTAAGTGGTATTTTTGTTTCGTAGCAGTGGTAATGCATCTGTATTGCCACATTGATGTGTATTCAGGTATTCAACATGTCTAGGATTGCTGTTAATTTTTTATCCATCAAGACAGCTAACAAAAAGAAGTCATGGTTATTTATCTTATCATAGGTTTCTGAGATCTATTGTCCATTACACTCTTGATATGCATGTTCCCTGTCTGGCAGAGAACAATCATCCCCGAATTAATTTACAAATACAGTACAGATGTTCTAGGGAGAAGACAATACAATGTAGAAAACAAATGGACAACATATAGAAACATCTCAAGAGTTACAGTTACTGTAAGGTAATTAGCTATTTCTTTTTTGAATGTTTATCTACACGCAATATATTCTTTATAAGTCACAAATATTAAGTTAATATAAAGAAGGACGCACTCATAATCTGTTTATACAAAGACTACGGTACAATCATGTTAAGCACATAAGATCTATATTATTCTGTCAGGAGATGCTATGTTGAGAATATATAGACATACAGCAGCTAGTTTCTTTACGTACTTCTGAAATGTATATGTTTCTTGGAAATCTTGGCTAAATGGTTTAAGATGCAATGTAATGAATGAATGTAAAGAGTACTAAGAGTTGTGGTCTACTTAGGAAAAAACTTGAGGAAAATAAGGAATTATTTTGACAGTTTCTGAATGAAAACAGATGATTCCTCTTTCCATCTGTTTGCTAACTACACATAAGTGTCTTAGACTTTAAAAAGACAGTTGCTTGTAGATTGATTACAGTTATCTGCAAAGATGGTACCTAGCCTATAGCACCTAAAAGGAACCAGAATTCTGGGCAATGTAATTACGTGAAAACAAAGAAGGTACTTGGGAATTAGAAGTCTTTTTTATTTAGGATACCTAAAGGTGTCTGCAGGACTGAAGAATAGTTCAGGTCTTTTCTGGATCCCATATGACTGTTTAGGCGACTGAAAAAATATATGGATGCTTTTGTGTTGCCAAAAATACCCAAAGCCTAACTAATGCACACTTCAGATGTTTAAGTCCAGGAATGTTGTTCTCAAAACCATATTCAGCTATTTCCTAATCCCAAAGTTGCCTAAAATCTTCACATGCCTAAAATTTTCAACATCAAAGCTCCCTATGTGCCTTAAGTTCTGATTCTGAACAAAGCCAAGAACATTTTAGTCTTGACATGGCTGCATAACTCAGTGGTTACTTAACTCCTTCATCTACATATTGGCCACTTCTCCATCTCAGTTGGCAAGCACAAGTTCAAGGGTAATCACATACAGAGACTGCATTCAATGAATTCTACTAAACATACCTGGGTAGATCCATCCATCATGTACTTTATGACAGTTCCTTGACTGGTGATGACTCTTGACACCTCTTGTTCTGTTTGCCTTGCCACAGATGTATACAGATGAGAGTTCTTTACCTTTTGGGGATAACTCTGCCTAACCAGAATTTCCAGAGTAGGTTGCTTGGTCTGCTCTCTTTTTGTATCTTCGTGCTTTATTTCACCTTCTGTAACCTTATGTTCCTTCTCTCCACTTTCCATAACCTCTTCTTCCTTTGTTTCATTTGCTTTGGCCTCACCTTTCTCAACTTCCTCTTCCTTGGATTCCTCTGCTTTGGCCTCAGTTTTCTCTACCACCTCTTTCTCAGCTTTAGCTGCAATGGCTTCACCTTTTAAATCTGAAAACAAATTCTGAATTACTTAATACTGTGTAGCACACCTTCAAACAGTGGCAAACACCCAGCATCATGGTGTCTACAGAAGCTATGCAACATTAGGTGAGTAGAACTAACTCTCCTTGGCTTCCTCTGTAATCCACAGAGTAAGGGACAGACTTTTTCAGAGAACAATCAAAGCAGTAATCAACTCAGAAACTCTGCATCCTCCTGTGGAGGTGTCAGTCTTTTGAAATGAAAATAAGGGAAATTTGAAGATGGATTTGTTATGGATGCTGAACATCTAGAAGAACAACATTAGGTGAGAGGAATTTCCTAATTGTCCATAAAGGTGAAAAAAGTTACTGAGTTTCACCAAATTTGAGTTTGTATAGAAACTGAAGTTAGATATTTCGTCCACTTGAACAAAAAAGGTTTTTAAGATTAAATTATGGCAGTGTGCTAATGCGTATAATTATGGCAGTTGTGTCAAGAGAGTACATGCAGGCATACATAATTGCTCTGTTTACCTCAACTATTCAGCATTTCAACTTAAGCTCCTTGCCAAACTAGGTATGTTTGAAAACCCTCTGCATCCTCTTTACTTCATACCCAATTGATTAGAGCACATATACCCTAAACTGGCAAAATCTGCCAAGCTGGCTGCATCTGCAGGGGCATTACTAGCAGAGACAGAGATGTGATCATCCCGCTCTACTCAGTGCTTGTCAGGCCACACTTGGAGTACTGTGTCCAGGTCTGGTTCTCACAATTCAGGATCCATATAGACTGGAGAAGGTCCAAAGGAGGGCCACAGAGATGATCAAAGGCTGGAGAATCTGTCCTATGAGGAAAGACTGAAGGAGTTAGGTCTTCTCCCTAGAGAATGCTCAGGGGAGACCTCATCATAGTCTTAAAGGGTGGCTACAAAGTACCTGTTATCTTCCAGTACTTAAAGGGTGGCTACAAAGAGGACAGAGGCTCTCTCTTCACAAGGAGCCACATGGAGAAGACAAGGGACAATGGGTACAAGTTGCACTGTGAGAGTTTCATATCAATATAAGAAATAAATTTTTTACAGAGAGAACAATCCTGGGACAACCTCCCCAGGGGCATGGTAGAGACCCCATTGCTGGAGGTTTTCAGGATGCGATTGGACAAGGTGCTAGAAAATCTCATCTAGGCTCCCTTTCCCACAAAAGGTTGGACCAGGTGATCTTTTGAGGTCCCTTCCAACCTGGGATGTTCAATGATTCTGTGATTTTGATATGAAAAGGAAGGAGATGTCTGAGGAGAAAAATGAGGGAAGCTTTTACTAGTAATTCAGATCTCTGTGGGAAAAAAAAAACAAACCACAAGACATTCTTCTCTCACATGATTATAAATTTGTGCTGGATGCTTGTGTACCATACTACATTTATTAATGTTACTTAATATAAAATTCTAATTTTTTATTAATTTAAAAAACAGCTAAGTATATATAAAAGGTGTGTTGTTATATTGGTTGCCAGGAAAACAAATGATTCTGCTGTTTTTTATGCAACAGCTCATGCATAGGATGTGTTGGAATTACTGCTAGCACATACTTGGTGTGTGTGATAAATCTGGTTTATTCCTGGATATGGGCACCTCTGCAGTTGTGCTGATCTATTTTCACATACTCAGTATCTCCAATACAGCCTGGGCTGAAGAGATTTGTTGTACATAAGTATTAAATGACATCTGTAGGTGGATGTTTTTAAAATTGACCTGATGACAACAAAATTCAGATTTGTCTGCTTCAAAACCTAACAGCATGACTACAAAACCCCGAGATTTACTACAGTTTACAGTATGCAAAGATGAACCTCATGCTGGTTTTCAAAAACACTGGGAAATGAAACATTGCAGAAGGATATGTCAGGCACGGAAACTTGTAAGTATCTATATAACCTATCAAAGTTTTAAAAAAAATTCAACGATAAGCGCAGAAAGGCTTATTAAGACTGTCTTCTCTATATGCACATGATTGCATAAACTAAAGGACTTACATGAAATTATTTCTGTTTGAAACAGATTGTATCTTTTAGAAAGGCAACAAAACCCGATTGTAAAATATCCAGTAGCAGAGAGTCCATCACAGTGTGGGTTAGTTTTGTTAATCATTCTTACCATTAAAAAATTAGTATAATTTAAATCCAGTATAAAGTACTACTTTTCAGTTTCAAGCTCCTGAAATTTATACCTTTGTATACTATGTTTACAAGCTATTACCAAAATTCGGTTTCCTTGTACTTCCAGACTGGTACCATTCACTCCTTTGACCTTTGTTTTGGTAATTACATTGAGTTGTCTGGTGACATGAGCTCACCATAAAATACATCTTCCAATGCTTTAATCATTCTTGTTACTGTTCCCTCAATCTTTCAAAATATGAACATCTTGTGTTGTGGACTTAAGAACAGTACATACGATTCCAAAGGAAGTGCAAATATAGGTAACATAACAGTCTTCCTGATATCACTCAAGATTCCTTGATATATATGCATTTATGAATTGAGTGTGTTAGTTTTTCTTTAGTATTCCAATATACGTGCATTTTCAAGTGATCATCCAACATGACTCCCAAGTGCTTTTTAGGGTTGCTGCTTCCCTGCCCCAAATCTGTTATGTCCAACAACTTGTAATTCTAGATTTTACATTTTTTTAATTAAAACACATTATTTATGTTGCAAATACTATTAAATAGACATTATGACAGACATCAATTTGAGACATTAAAAATTCATAGTTACATCTAAACCCATCAACGCAATAATAATTTTCTTCTGTAATTTTAAATTCTTTTTAAATTCCTTACTTTGCAGTGGCTCAGAAAACTAACCTCCAAAACTTTCACCAAGGAAAGTTAATACTAGTCCATTGGGACAGGAGATGTTCAAACTTGGGAAAGCAAGAGCATTTGACATCATTTGCATTTGGGAAGCTCCTCCCTCCATTTCCATCTACAGAACAAACCATGAATTAGTTTTATTCCACATTTTGAAAGAATAAAGAAAAAATTAGATACAGATTTCTGTTGTAACAAAACATTAAAAAAAAAGTGTCTTCTACCACGCGTTTTTAACATTTTGAGAGTATGGATTCTGAAGTGGAAACATTAGCTGATTTTCTTTGATTATGCTATCTTCTTTCATTCCTCTTTATTAACACTTGAAGAACAACCCATCCTAACTTTATTCATTTTGCTGAGTCATTATGCTATCTTGTGCACAGTGCCAAGATGAGATGACAATAAATGGATGTGAAGCAGAAAAGCATGAAATAATTCTTGAAGTTGCACATCAGTTATTTTACCTATAATCATCAAAAGAGCACAAAAGTAGAGCAGTACTTCCAGTCTGCTGCAAATACAGCACTGACTTGAGAAGGGGACAGGAAGGAATGTTTGGCAGTCAAAACATGTAACTCTCTTTGTGCTGCTCTGTAGTGGAAACTGTTCTGATGACTAGAAAAGATGAGGTTGATCTAAGGAATGCCTGAAGACCCTGGCACATTTGGGAAAAAATGCAACAACAGACTCCTTAATGTCACCCCCCAAGAAACCTAGGTGACAATTAATTATATATTAATATATATTAATTTATTGACAGCATGGCCATGGAATAAACAATTAATTATACTATGACAGTAAGTCATAAGATGAAAAGAGTTTTGAGTTGCAGACAGAGGTAACAGAGAGAACTTGTCCTGATATTACTCTATATTCTTGATTTTTAGGAATGGAAATATAGGGGAAAATAGGCAGATGTTTTGCCATCTGTTTTTCAGCATAAAGAATGCTGTACATTTTATGGTTACTTTACATAATATTACTGGGTAATTAAGGCTACTTTCAATACCCTAAGATCGTAGTCAGAGTCATGGTGTAGAAGTCACAGAATAGGGCAGAAGTAACCTTCAGTTGTCATATTTCTCCCTGTCTAATGGTAAAAAAATAAAATCAACTATACCTACATTGTTAGAGAAAACTGGTAATGTAATCTATTTTAAAAATTTCCAGGTCTGCATGTTTCCTGGAAATCTGTTCCAGTGCTTGACCTTGGTTAACCTTACTGACACTTTCCTATCAGTTAGCCTGAACCTCTCTTGCAGAAAATTAGTTTACTTCTGATTATTTCTTCTGATTAAATGGGCTAGCTAAGAGATGATGGTGTCCCTTTAACTCTCTACAGAAGGCTATTCTGTCCCTCAACTCTATATCAAACAAACCCAAGCCAAGTCTTTTAATCTTTCCCCACCAGTCAAGTTTTCTAGACATCCGATCTTTCCTGGTACTTTCTTTAAAACTCTCCACTGTGGCCCGTATTATTCTTGCAGTGCAGTATCCTAACTGGACACAATACTTCAACTGAAGCCCTACCAGCCCTACATGGAAAATAACTTCACATATTTAGCAGGATATACTCCTGTTTATTCACCTCAATGTGATCTTTGCCCTTCTCACAGCAAGATGGCATTGTTGACTTATGTATAGCTTGTGATCCATTGCAACTCTCAGACCTTTCTCTGTAGAACTGTTATTGGTAGAACAGTTACCCACTCTGTAGATATATATTGATTATTTATATGTAATTATAGAATGTAGCACTTATTCTTACTGAATTGCATCCTATTTTACAGACCATGTCCAGGTGAATTTGTCAAGTTCACTTTGGATTCTAATCCTGTCCTCCAAAATACCTGCAGACTCACACAGCTAGGTGCTGGGTGCTGTATGCACTAATATGGATACTCTCTATCCAAAGACATACTAAACCAAATAGTAGGAAGCCTTTTGGAATAAAAGGAAGAACTTGGATGTCCTCCAGACAGAATTTTAATGGTAGGGGTATTTGTGCCAAAAATTTGCTGTATGTTATGCTGAGTGCTGTTTGGCAACTCCCTATACCACTTTCCATGCTCATGCTCTTTAAATACCTAGGTAAACTTGTTGAAATTAGGTCAGCGGGACTTTTTGTGGATATGGACAGAATCCATGTTGCAACTAGAGCCACAGCATTACTTCACCCACTGGGTACCACGGAAGCAGCATAGGTACTGTTTAGAGAGTCTTCCAAAGGCTATTCTTACAACTCTCAGTGTGTATTCATTCTTGGCTTTCTTATTACGCTCTCCTCTCATTTGCTTTGTAATGGAAGCTATCTCCTGTTTCTACTAAACCTGCACTGTATTTAACCCTTTATTTCCATATTGCCCATTCTACCTCTTTGAACAGTTCAGCCCAGCTCTGTCAACAGAATTATGATCTCCTTTCAACCTCCCTTGCCAAGAGGACTGAGAAGATAACTCATAAGCCTCTGATGAGGGCAAGAGTGATTTACAGAGAAGTGGCTAAAAGTAACTGGAGTAGACAAAAGACCAGTTTTCCAAGACACAGTTCTGAAAAAAGGTGAACCTTTTCAGGGCAGTGCCCTAGAAAATGGTAACAAGAACTGAAGTAGAGTTTCATGAATGCCTCTGGAATTGGAAGCCACCACAGTTGGACAAACCAATGTTAATTTTCAATGGAGAAATTCTGAGGAATAGGACAAAAGAGAAAACAGTGCAGGAAAAGATCGCAGACCTGGTGCCACTCACATTCTTTACATTATCACTCACCAACCTATGGAAGAAGCAGAACATAAGAGGGAGGAATGACTGGGTTAATGGAAAATAATTGGTCATGAAAAGTATTACAGTAGATTGGACTTACATTTGGCTCAGGGTGAGAACCAAGATATTCTATTAGCAGTTCCTTCTGCATCATTTCAGCCGTACTTGATTAAAGATGGAACCAAGTAGAGGGAAATTTAAAACACTCCACTATATGCTTTAAAGATTTTTGCCATTAGTCTGGAAAGATATTAAGAACCACACCTAACAAGCACATTATCTAGAAATGTTACTCTTTTGTAACTTGATTAGGTCAAAAGGGATAGCTTTTTATCATAACTATCACTAAAGAATTATCCCAGTCAGTATATTTTAGAGCATTAGTGTTACATGAAACTGTTTATGGACCTCATTGCTTTGTGTTCTGATCATGCCTATTTTCAGAAGACTGTCCTTTCCTAAACTGAAGGTGATAATTAATTTGGTTCTCAATACTATTCATGTTCATTTCTGTCCTTCTCTCAGAGTTTGTTTTGTGTTTTAATTGTGTCCATTTCTGGGACAATGCTGGTTGGAGAAAACAATATCAAAAAAGAAAAGAGCTTAAATCATCTCAAAAAGAAAACTCCTGCATCCTCTTCTGCTACCCTGCTAATATCTCCTCCCATATTTCTTTGAGAACTTTTCATGTAACTCATGTAACTTGTACTCTGGCTTACCTGTGAGGTCACTGGATCAAACAAACCTCCTGTGGTTGCCTACAACATTCTGCCAATAGTTAGCTAATGACCTGAAATAATCTAGGTAAGTAATTTTGCAGAGGGGAACTGTGACCCGTTTCTGAACTGATATGGCCTCTCCCACTCACATGTTTTAATGCCAAAAAGCTTCCCAGTGTAACAGGTGTAACTGTAAAGCCAAAACTGACAAAAGTATGTGGACCATGGAAGACACACTGCTCTACATCATAGAGTTGTAAAAGCTAGCTTCATTAATAGCTGCCAATATGTACATCTGAGAACAAGTGGAAGAGTAAAACATATCCTTAGAAGCACCATAAATTGTTAGGAATTTGTTAAGGCACAGGTCAAAACCCTCTAAGAAGAATATATGCTTCTATTACGTAACTTTATGTACTTGAATTTTTTGTTTGTTTCTTTTCTGTGTTCATTGAACAATGTCTATTCTCTCACCTTTCCTCCTTCCTGCTTTACCAGGTCATCAGGTGGTGGAGGGCCTATTTCACTATGGCTTGCTTTTGTAGATGGTAGAGATTTTCCTGCTTTTTGTTTGACAGACTTATCTTTTTTTCCTGAAGCTGATGTAACAGGAGAAATTATGGTTGGAATATGAACAGAAGGGATGTTCAGAATTCTTGCTAGGACAGGATCTGTTTTATCATCTAAGGAAGGGAAAAACAGTATTTTTAATGTAATTAAGTTTCATAAATGTAGATGGCCACATTTTATTTCTTAACAAGATTTTGTACACTAAATTACCTTTGAAATAATAATCTCAGTGGGGCGGTTTATAACTTCAGATAGAGGGACTGAATGAAATTATTTAGAAAATCTTTCCATAGACTGACTACTCCTCAGCCTAAAAGGCATCTTGAAACTATTGTTTACCACAGGTCATCATTTCTCAAAAATAGAAAATACAATTTAAAAAATTCTCTTTTACCCCCAGAATTCTGAGATAGGTGGAGACATTTTTAGTCCAGGAAATTATCACTATTGTTATGCTTTATCATGTGCTGATTCAGCATGGACTGACTCCATCAGTTTCACACTACATAGCTCTATTTTGCTATAATGATTCAGAAAGATTCTGATAATCTAGACTTGTGAAGACTCTCTCAATTCTTAAAGGCCAAGCATTAGGGCAATCTGCTAAGTGTGTTGACAGGAAGTAGTCATGCTGCCTTCCAAAACAGTTTATTGAAAATAAAACTAATACAAACTAAGATTTTCTGTAAAATATTTTTTCGTCATTGAACTGACACTTCTCTTTAATCAGAAAAACCCAGTCAGTTCTAACCTTAATGCTTTTTTGAATGATTTTTTTTTTTCCCCAAACCATCTTGTCTTGCTTGAAGGCAGCCTAGGTCCCAAACCTACAACTCATGAAAAAAACACATTGTTTCCCATCCAGACAATTTAAGCAATTTAATTACTATTTGCTTTGGAAAACCCAGTACCTGAGATAGAGCAAGTTATTATCCACATTTTAACCACACCTATATAGATAAGAATTGAAAACACCAGTGAGCAAAACACGATGATGTCAGAAGCTATCTTTTGAAAACCTATTATTAAATAAATAAAACAAGCTTGATTTGCTTAGTAGTTTCTACAAAGTATGAAGTTTAAAAACAAGTCAGTCATTTCAAGAATGTCTTTAGGAAGACTTTCAAAAATCCCTTTTTTGTGGTGTTGGTAAAATTACATTTTAATTCTGCTTCTTCCAATGAACAAGCTTATTTAATGTGAAAACTGATACATCAGGCAAAGAAAAGTTAAATAATTCCTAGAGAAGTTGCAAGCCACATCACATTCAGACAAAGAACGAAAGAAATGCATCTGGAAGCATGCTAATAGAACCATTCTGGTGTGAGATCATAGCATTTTCTGTAATGCAGATGACGTGTTAGTATATTTTTGGCTGAAAGAGATAAAAGGTAAGCCTAAGTGCTCCTATGTCCACTGTTTCCAGAAAGGTTTTGGCATAGATGGTTTTAGCTCTGCAGATAAGAAAATGCAGAGGCCACCTTAAAAATAAGGCTGCCTGCATGTTCATTTGCTTTTTGGATGCTTCTGGTTTTATGGAAACTGCAAAGGTAACCTAAAATTTTAGAACCTAAGGCTAGAAGAAACTATTAGAACATCTGTTGATAAAGTCCTATTTAAGAGTCCATGGATAATAAGCCTTTTCCACCTCAGTTTTTAAGACTTCAATCTCAGTTTTTGTCTTGGTGTCAGCATTAGGGAAATGCACAGATATCTGAATATATCCATGAAAAGGATATTTCCCTGAAAGGAAATTTAGATTTTTGAAATCCCCATTTTCATTAGCTGATACATGGGAATCTGATGCTTTGTTACGTGACTCTGCCTTCGTGTACTGAAATTTATGCTGCGTGGCTTTTACAGGTTATTAGAAGTCTAATGAAAGATGAACAAATCTGTTTTATTTGTAATATGCTAGACATAAATTCTCAGCTAAGTATATAAAATAGGAAAGTTTAAAATTCTCCACTGAGTCCATCTGATACACATTTATTGACAGCATGGCCATGGAATAAACAAAGTGGTAGTACCCATCTCCAGCTGGATGGTGAGAAGAAACAGCTGACTAATGAACTTCGACAGAGCTAGTGCTCCACAGAGAAGTAGGACAGCCAAAATGAAGGATTCTGAGGCAACTGTCCAATAAAATCTTTAGCGAATGTAATCCATCTTGTCAGGTGAGTATAAATGTCCATGCGAGCACTGCAAACTGGGTATAAGGAAGTTCTTATATATAGTGAGGGGAGCTATACTTCACAGGTACCCATGCTATGAAGTGGAGCATGCTCAGTTTCAGATGACACTACTTTCTGAGTGCTGAATTTAGGAACAGAAGCTGCTATAGGCTCTTGAGCCCTAAGGAAATTTCACCTACTCCTTTACTCTTGTTGCCCTGAAAAATGAGAACACAGTGTATGAGGGTAACAACGAAAAAAGAGTGGACTGTTAAGACTGAGGGAAAGTGTCTTTAGAAATCTTGAGAGATGTGAAATTCCAGAGGACTGTCAGATTAAGGAAGGTTTCCTTCCTCCTGCACACACATACAGATCTCTAGCACTTGGAGTTGTACTCTCATGATTTCATCAAGGCACAAAGAGCAAGTGCAAAGGTTCTATAATACCCAGAGGCAAAAATCCCGCAGGTGCTCAAGCAGTTCACAAAGCTATGAGGAGCTTACTTCTAAGTCTGGTTGTAAGGTGGTCTGAAGTTAGATTTTGGTCATGCCAGAGAAAACAAATAATTCAAAACATAAACAAATACTAACATTCAACTAAGAAATAAAAAAGATGCATAAAGCCAGCAAACAGCCTGAGGCCTTTTGTCATCTTAGCTTCCCTAAAAGGAAGAGAGAAGAGATAAAATGAGAAAAACAATAAGAAAAATGCGAATTAGAGAGGTTCCAGAAAATTACTTCAGTAATGCAAGGAAAATGAGTAATTCACACCCAATTTAATCAATCAGTGGAGAGAAACTGCAGATTGCACAGCATACCATTCTACGGTAGGGACGGATGGCATATGAGAATATTCTGAGACAGAATATTTCTGGTCAGAATTTTTCAGAGCACTTACGATACTAACACCCACAAGAGGAATTAGCCATAAGTAAGTGATTGTAGAAAAACTGCAAACAATCAAAGAATGATAGTCAGCCGTGTTGCACTAAAGCTCAACATGGCAAGGATTATTCTAATGTAGAAGATGATGCTTAGAAATAGGATACATGTGAAAAAGCCTGAACATTACAGCTGACATGTAGGTGTTTAATTAGACATGTCTCTCTTATGCCAAAATACAAGTTTTCACAGGCCACTACATTGTGGATACTCCCTTGGCCCAAGTTTAAAAAGCCCATTTTTAGTAATTAATTTGTAAAACATATTTGAATAATTAAAACTGAGTGTATAGTTGAATGGTTTACCACAGTCCACACAAAGATGCATTCAATTAAATGTTTTCATATTTTAAGAGCTGAAAAATGTTGGGATTATTTTCTGATCAGAGGAGGGTTTTACTTTTATCCGTATGATGGTTTCAGTGGCCTTTCAGATGTAATGGAAACAAAAAGCTCTTGGTAAAAGCAGATGCTATTTTCACTGTGGTTTTGTGAAGCAATTGCTTCCAGTTGGTGAATGTGTTTATTGAAAGACTGAGAGAAATCCCTCATTATGTCTGCACAACTGTAACCTAAAGTCAAAATCCTAACATAAAATGAAAGTTCCATAATCACCTATATAAGTTTACAAAAATATTATTTCTTGGAAAACCAAGAAGACTCCTCAGCAAATCACATTTTCTTTGGCTCAAATTAATTGGCTGATTTTGCTGAGCTACTTAATAACAATACTTGCAAGTTTCTCCTTGCACTGCTCTGTTTTCACAGTAAGTAAAAAAGCATGGAGACCTCCCTCCATTTTGAAATTTGAATCATAGAACATTCTTGACAATGTAATCTCATCTTGAGCCTTGCTGAAAATTCCCCACCATGTAGTAACAGCTGCTGAGAAAGGCAGAATTGCATGCAACAAATTATTGGGTTAAGGAGTGTATGAAGAAAAAAAAAAATTCCCCTATGGTTCTCAAATATCCTCTTCTATTTGCTTACTTTACCTGATGTCTTCCCTGTAGGTCCATAATAGCTCAGGGACAGCTGGATTCCATTTTCCAAGGTGGCTGAAAAAGATCCAAACTTGCTCACAGCTTTCTTTCGATTTTTCAATTTTCCTTTAAAAATATTAGAATGAATTTTAAAGATAGCAAAACATACCAGAACCACCTGCCCTGCAAACCAATGACTGGTGTGAACAGTGGCACCTAATGTGGATGACTAACCTGTAAAATAGATTAATATAGAATGGGGAAAACCATATCATTCCATTCATAAGGTAGTATATAATAATCAGTTTTGCATAATAGAGCTGTTAACTTTAATCTAGAAATTGCATTTGAATTAGTTAGGTGTGTAAAAACAGGTTTAATAGCAACAACTAGCAAAAAGTCTTTGTGAATTTAAACAGAAGAACATAGCTCTTGAGTCAAAAATCCTTGTTTCCATTCCCCACTTGGCTGACAAGAATGCTAAACTGCTCATTTCTATCATGTGGCCTATGCACTAATAAAAGTCACTGTCTCAGATACTGTCACAGGGACCATACCTTGAGGAGAAAGTAAAAGAAAGGAGAAAAAGTTGAGAAATTAGATCCAAAAATATGTCTGGCGTTTGTGAAAGTGGATTGGGAGACAAGCTCACTTAGAGGTGCAAGACAAGATGTCATGTCATGAGTACGTAAACCACATGAACTATGTCAGGTAACACCTCCTAGACAATGACACTGGATCCTACCTTGCCTCTAGTTCAACTCCTACTGCCTTAAAGAAACGTTCTGCTGGTAAGAAGAAATCCTAGGGATTTCCAGGATGGGGAACAGCTTCTTAAAACTGTGAGAAGCAGCAAAGACTGCAAAAGAAGGTTAAGGCAGGCACCCAATACCTAGCCATCTCCCGGTTCTTTCATGAACAAGGCACACGTGCTGAGACCTTTGCTCCTTTTTACTGTCTGTCATTGCAATGTTAATTGGTAACTATCACCTGTAGGATGCTGTGTTGACACTTTGACTGCATTAAAAGCATACCATTGTACCATTCAGACACTGCAAAGTATTAGAGTGGATTGATTCTTCTCTTTTCTACTGCCTTTCTACAAGGTACTCCTGTTTACACAGGAGTAAAGCCTCTCACTCATGCCAGGTGAATACAACTTGCCTCAGAGGCTAACACCCTGGTGACTGAAAGTACCATCTGGCAGACCCCAGAGTGATACGGGACTACTTTCAGAAGGGCAGACAAGAAACATCTCATCTGTGGAAGGGATAAAATTTTCTATTCAAACAACCTACAATTACATCACTGGTGGCAGCCGAAGCCAAGGAGAGCAGCAAGGGCAGGACGTTTTCTAAAGCTAGCTCTAGATTAAAAGAGCTAACACATCTACGAAAAGCTATACTTTTCCAACACTCTTCAGTTCACTGAAAGCAATTCCATGGTGCTTTTGGCAAACATATACACAGATTGCTACAGGCTGGCATCCTTCTTGGAAACACTCTCATCTGGATTCAGAAAGGATTTGGATTCAATGCTTTCTGAGTGTTAGCAATATGTCAACTAACAGTAGAAGTTGCTGAACTGCAGAAAGATCTGTTTCCACAGCAAAGATCTTGAGGAGGCACTAACGTTATGGTCATCTGACCCACAAAAGGAGGTCCAGTTCAAAGGGGGAAGTCTTCCCTTTCAAGGGCAGGTATTTATTCTGGTCACAATGGACATGACAGTTTGCATTTTCTTAGGCTTTCCCAGGCCACATTAAGATCTGCATGAGTCCTCCGCTAAAGAAGAAAATTATTTTCTTAAGGAATGGTGACTCTTTTCATTGATTTCCTTGCTTTGGAAAAGAGATTGGTTTGCATCTGTTGACCTGTACTGTGCTTCTACATCTTGGTAAGATCTCTCCACATGGTGCTTAAGTCAGCCAACTGGATTTTTACTTGTGTTTACAGAACACTGATCTTAATTACCCTCTGCCATTAGGAGGAATTTATGGGGACAAACTTTTTAGCAGGGCCTGTAGCGATAGGACAGGGGTAATGGTTTTAAACTAGAAAGAGGCTCGATTTTGACTAGATAGAAGGAAGAAAATTTTCACAATGAGGATGGTGAAACACAGCAACAAGTTACCCAGAGAGGTGGTATTTGGTCCATCCCTGGAAACATTCCAGGTCAGGTTGGACAGGGCTCTGAGCAACCTGATCTGGTTGAAGACGTCTCTGCTTGTTGCAGGGGGGTTGGACTAGATGACCTTTAAAGGTCCCTTGCAGCCCAAACTATTCTATGATTCTATGATTACATGTCAAACTATTAATTCTTTATATCAGTTATGTCAATCCACGGACCTGATATAATTTTCTGTTCTTCATTGATTTCTTGCACTTCGATTTCTTTTAAGTTTTTCTCAGGGTCTGTGATATGAATGAAGAAATTGTGGTTGTCTTTTATCACCTTCACCTTTACCAAAGTTAGACCTGCAAAGCAATGGAATGCTATTATTGCTCCCATCAGGCTTCAGAACTGCCCCACACCCAAAAAACACCCTGCACCTGCAACTATAAAGCACACAAAAAAGAAAATTGCTCAGAAGTGGAATGAATTGCTTTGTAGTAGATGAAGAAGACACAATTAAGGTTAGCTGAGTTTGGACTACATATTCAACAACTTCCTGACAATTAGATCTGAGAGGCTGCAGTATAATCCCATTGCTTAGATGTATTGCATTTGACTGGACAAATTATTGGAAAATGCATACTTCGAATATCATGCATTGGTTGCCATTGAACAGATAAATATGAACTGATTTTTTTTTAATTTCTGATTTTCTGGTACTTTATCTATCAATTGTTAACATACTACAGGAAAATGTAAACATTAGTAGTGACAGAGGCTAATATGGAATTACATGGTACTCTCACAATATCTTTAACTGAATTTCTACTACTGAAACATGAAAAAGCATTTATGGATTAAGAAACTATGCCATTAGTTAGTAACTGAGTCAAAGCAGAGCACAAAGCATTAAAGAATCACCTTTTACAAATTCTATCTTCTCTACTTGAATTTGTCCTCCATCAGATGGGAAAAGATACTGATTGGTTCCTGATACTTGAATGAGATCCTCCCCTGTATTGTAGCCAAGAAACTGGAAAAACAAGTTTTAGATTATGCATAAACGAGAAAGACAGAAGCCATGAAAGAGGCAAATGAAGGACAGATCCTCAGGATCCCACTGTTCTGGTCAACATTTTTTACTTAGATATTTAACTAACGTAATAACAACTTTAGCAAATACATAGCATGTTATTCTCATATCCAAATAAGTTCTCAGTTACTAACTGAAGTAACTTGTTATGCATGAGAGCAGAATCTGGTCCTTCAGTGGCATGCAGTCATCATGGAAACTGAAGAGTAGCAAGTAGACTGGTGGCTTAACATATAATGGTAAGAAAAGAAAAATTTTGGCCAATTACAAAGAAACAAAGTACAATGCCATGTGATCAGATAAAGGGTAGATAAAGATTCAGCTTTCTACCCTCTAGATTTTGGAATTCAAACACTGTAAATCTGATTCCTAGATTGCTGTGCCTTCCAAAGAGACACAAACTAGCAAGAACTAGGTGAGTGCACTCAGTAAGTTCAGCCTGAAACGTGATATATCCGAGTTTGAATTCTATACTCAAGTTTAGACAAAAATATATTGACCTACGCAAGTTTTGGATGCAATGCTTAGACTCTTCAAATATAAAGCAGTGAAAACTGCCTAAAAACTGTTTGGACACAACTAGAGCAGAGTTCCCTCTGTAAGAAATATCCCTCTTTCAGTATAACAGGCAGAATACCTTGTATGTAGGCACTCCAAGAACATGAATTTTGAAATAGGAAATGGAAGAAACAGTGAACTCCTTTTACTTGATTCCAAATGTGGACAGCCAGAACTTAACTAGGTCTAGCAGTCCCTGAATATGGGAGTTGGAACATGTCTTTATGTTCCTCTTTCCTATTCTCTCCCATGAAAATCTCATTTTTAGGCAAAATTCATCCCATAAATATACTTTCCATGGGCACAAAACCATGATCAACTTATCTTGGTGTTCATATCATATACGCAAAAAATATCCAAGTTAATTAAATAGTCTTGTGTAGAATAACCTTAAACATCAGAAACTGTTTTCCATAACTTTTAGGAAAAGATCTGCTGCTAAAATGATGGAGTTAGACAAGACCTAGTTAGGCTTAATTTGCCCTGAACTCCAATTTCACAACTGATAATAGCTTTGCTGTAATTTTGACTCTATATATAAACAGAGTTTATATATGTTTATAAACATATAAACACTTTCCTAACATGGTGCAATAATATGACTCCTTACCTTATAAACTTTCTCAGAATGTGGTTCTGGGATGATGGGATCCTCCTCAAGTTCAGGGGCTTTTGCTGGCTCATCTTTAAATTTCTCTTTGGAAGATTTCTTGTTGGAACCTTTACTTTCTTCATGTATTATTATCTCCTGTCCTTTCATTTTACCTCCCAAATTTTCTTTTTTTCTTTTGTTTTCTTCCTTAAGTTGTTCTTCCTCTAGTAATCGGTCCTGCTCCTCCTTCCAAGCCTACATTAAATGTTAGGAATTCAAATTATTGTGGTTCTCTTTGTATTAAAAGATATTTTATATGTGCATGCTGAAAAGAGTGTAAGTAAACAAACTCAAAGAAACCGATGTTCTAAGTCACTTGTGTTTTCCAAACACATCTACAGTTTCACAATATTACACACTATATTTTGCATAAAATTACTGACTCATTCAATCCACAGTATCAGTCATTCTTGACCACAGCAGACATAACAGATGATTATTTGTATCTTACACATTCAGACATTTGGTTGTGCACTTTTCCACAATCTTTATCACCAAATCAGAATGCATCACTGGTATTAGTTTATTCAAAAAATGCAACTGTGAGATAAAATGATTTTATTCTTTTATGGAAAGAGGAATGAGGTATCAGTGCCAGAATTACCAACTTGTATCAGGAAGACAAGAGACATCCGAGATTTTCCAGAGTATTTAGGGCTTTGTAACATTTATATTCTAAACATACCAAAGCACAAGCATTTCTGTGGAAGAAATGGTAAGCATTCCCAGTTACAAGTTAGGCACTAGCCTAACTTGAGCTATGCCACCTCAAGTTGAGTACCCAGGAACTGATTAATGCCATTTCATATCTACATTCCAATATCAGTAGTTTAAGTGCAGAGCATTACACACTCTAAGAAAGATGAGACATACTATGCCTGTGAGGAGTCAAAAAAAGCAGGGGACCACAACATCGGTTAAGCTAGATTTGTGCAAAGTAATGGATAGTGCCAATGCTAAGACTTAAAAAACATGTGCTTAACTCCTACCTCAGCCAGAAACTTACAGTGTGAACCTAGGCAAGTCAATTAATCTGTAGTGCATGACCATGGTCTATGTCTATAAAATGGGATTCTCTGTCATAAGAGAACTCTGAGGTACCGTATTTACACTCCTTCATTTCAAAGAGATGCAGACAGTGAAAGTAGGAGTTGGGTACATAAGTACTTCCATGAATCTAGATCTTATGTTTTACTTTCAGAAAATTTCACATCCAGTAAACTTCAATGAGAAGTAGGATATTATCCATAACTCTCATTTCATAGTTCTGCAATTATGAATTGCTTTTGGAATGTCCAGTGTAACTACAAACAGTCTCACCTTAAGAAAATAACATAACATAACTGAAGCAATGAGGAATAAATGAAAGAAAAAAAGAAATAAAGTATACAAAAAATAGCCAAGAGCAGAAAAACTAAGAGGACTGACTCAAGTCTACGTAAGAATGAAGGCTTAACTTCCTGGGAAAGCAGTGTTATTTAGTCCATTTCAGAAACATACATATTTTTGCCTCACCTTTAGAGAACCTTCTCTGATAAAAGGACTTTTTTCATTGATGCATTGAGATTCTGGATTAGTCTCCATAATGCTCTCAGGTCCTAACGTGCTGCCTTTGAGAAATGAAAGGGGAATAAATCAGGTTATAAACATATAAAAATTGAATAATTTTTAAAAATGGAAAAATAAAAGAAGTGCAAGTAAAAAAATATGTATTTGTAAATAGTAAAAAGTATAAAAGTAGAATAAAGATGTTAATTAATAAAAGATTAAAAACGTTAAATAGTTTTAGAGATAAAATAGAAAGACACTTATCTGGCAACTAGTATTACTTGACAGACATAACTGGGGACCAAATATGCTAAATAATATATCAACATATTAAAAGACTCACTCTCTGCTTCTTGCTATTGAAGACTTTGCTCCTGCATCAAGATTTTTTTAATGCAGATGAGCAATGCTGAATAAACAATAAGCAGTATTTATTATTTTTGCTACTACCACTGTTCCAGAATTCAGATCCAGTGCTTTAATCAGCTCACCAAATGCCAGAACAAGTTCAATACCAGAATAATAGATATTACAAGATATGACTTTCAAGTCAAAAAAGTGAAGAAATGCTGTCTGAACCTTCAAACCTTCACTAAAGAAACACTTACCATATTCCCTGTTTACTATTAGGGCTTTATAGCATCTATGACTCATGAAAAAGGTATCTTTCTAGGTGTGTGGGTTTTATAACATGCTTGGATACCTAATATTTACCTGCTAGAAGAGATTAAAGTACACTATCAGGAACTTCTACTTACTCAAAAGTAAAAATTGCAGTGTGGGTTACAGCACTGCCAGTGAAATTGGAATCATCTAAATATACTGTTAGCCGTCTGCAAATCTCAGCTAAAGGTGATTATCTTCTTTCAGCAAGTGAACTACTGTATGAATCATATCTGTCATGAGGCACTAGATGGGCAAGACTCAGCCTAGCTCCTGTGACAGCTAGATAGGTACAAATCATGATTTAGAAGTCGTAATTGTCCTTTCGGTTTCCAAACTATAATCAGATGTGTTAATTGGCTTGAGGAATAACATTCCTCTTTTTGTAAATGTTAATTGCTAGTACTAGAAGGTTTCAAAGCACATTCCCAAAGAAGGTGAACAAGGCAAAGGCTAAATATCAACAAATCATTGTTAATACCATTTAAATACACAAATAGACAATTTGGACAGAAGTTCTCTTTTGTCAAACGGGGTTTCAGATTTTATTGTCTGCTCAACAGTTACTGTATGAACTGCTTACAATTTTCACTATCCAAAATATTGCTTGTAATTAAAGTTTGCTCTGCAGTCTAGTCAGTTCCAGTTTCAGCTTCAAGCCCACAGCTTCTAACTTCCAGCTTTTATCCTGCCCTTTTAAAAAGGAATTTTCCTGAACGCTGTTGCCTACTTTAACTACTTAACTACTGCTCATTTCTTCGTATGTTCAGTCATCTAAACAGAGATTCATATTTGTATGTAATCCTTAAAGTAATTCCATTAAACGCAGCTATTGTAAATGTAAATTGGCATTAAAGATCCTGGTTTTCAGAACAGAGGATTATGCAGAATATTTAAGTATGTGTATTTATTTAATTTCAAAACATACTTAAGTCTATAAAGACTACAAAACAAGGCTACCCTGTGAAAAAAATGTATGTAATTCTGTTCTGAACAACTTTGGGTCTCAGCACACAACATGAAAATTTAATTTTCTAGGATAAAACAAAAAGATACCTACTTCTGGCTTTCTTAGGGAAGTCAGGTTTTTCCACAGCACATGCAGACAATACAAAAGGTCCTTCTGCCATGGCTTTTTCCAGTTTATGAGACTCTATTTCCTTAGCTATCTTCTCTTCTTTGTATTTGACTTCTTCCTCTTTCACCCAGTCTTCAATTGAGTTGGCCACCAGCTCGAGATAGTTCCTGAAAAGCACAACATTCCTCTATTTACTGTAGCACAGTTTTCACTAATATGATTTCAGGTCAAACAAGATCACTTGGCTTCTCAGTTTCTTATACAAATATTATTCTATAATGTTTGTGAGAAGGCTTACCTTTGACAGGGTTTTGCTCAGTTTTTACAGGAGCTGGTCTTTTGCCTGGTTGGTATTTGCTTAATATAACTTACATTTGGGATTTTGGTTCTCCTTTCTGCAGAGATATTAGAAACTTGTCTTTCAAAGAATGCCTGCCCTCAAACAAAATCCAGAAAGTCAGAAAACATAGAGACATTCAGTTTAAGAAAGGTTGAGACTAATTCTCCTCCTCACTGTTTTACCACCAGGATAATTTATTTTCTTAGTTGTTCTTGATTTATATTGTGTTTTAGAATACACTTCATTTGTTTGTTCAGCAACTGAGTTATTCTATTTAATTCTATTCTTTTATTCTATTTAACTTCTAGCTCTTTTTTATCGGTGTGACAACAAAGGCGCTTGGAAATTGTCATCCAAATCCAGATTAGAGAATCAGTGCACTGTAGCCTGATTCTCATCCAGAATTTGCAACTGGTATAGGTAGTTGCATTGTCTCATCTTTCAAAGGTGTCTGAAATGACTGCTAAAATAGTTCATTGTGAACAACTGCTTCCAAGGTAGGATGAGGCCTGCAAGTCTTACATGCGGTTGCCACTCACCCCTTGTTTGGAGTGTTACCCTAGTTATTTAAAGTAAAATTCTTCACGTGTGCAAAACTAAAAGGGACTTTTAAAGAATGCGTGAGATTCAGTTGTTGTGTCTTCACAACATTTTGCATTTATAAGTTCAAGATGATTCAATTGTACTCAAACGCTCTGCATGCCTTACAGTTTTGGGTTGTGAACATGCAGGTGGTACAAACAATTCTTGACCTCACAATTGTTTTAAAGTTCTTACTGCAGCATTACATTATATGTCTGAGAGAATTAATATGTAGGCTATCTACACAGACTGGAGATGTATACACTTCATGTACAGCTTAAAAATACACAAGTCTCTCTCAGCTCCAGCAATGTATGTGGATCCTGCTTTGGGAAACTTGCATGGAGAAACCGTTGATCATATACTTGGTAGGAACAAGGTGATTCTGGTTGTATCTGAAGAAAAGTGTACAAGTCATCAAAACAAAGGTGTTGAAATCAAAAGGCAAAACTAGGCTGGAACCTAGAATTGCCAGTACTGGAATAACTTGAAGATGAATATACGTTATAAATAAAAAAGAGATTATTCGCATGGAAAGTATTTTAGGGCAATGAAACAGTCATTCAAAGTCAAAAATACACACTCTATTAATATGTATTCTGATGTCACTACTGCCAATGTCTGACTCAGAATCATTTCTCAGAAAGGATTATTCTTTTCCAGTAACTTGTGTAATGTGTTTACTATGAAACAGTAAACAAGTGTCATTAAGATTAACTTTGAGCAAAAGAATAGTTTTGATAATGTCTGAATTCATTTGGCTGCTTCTTAGAATGGCCACTTATCCTAACCAGAGTTGAAATGTTTTATACACACATATCACTGTACATGTGAACCTGCCTTTGGATCACCTTAGTCAGTAGCATTCATTGTATTTCATGGGCAGCCTCCTGCTGCCTACCCTTTGAACAGCACAATTCCCGAATTTTTGGATGTTCTACATGAACTGCGGGACACGATATCCATGGAGAAGAAAGAAGGGTAACGGATCTCCAGGAGCAAATGTTGCTGCAACATAAGAAATTTTATTTCCCCCTTGCATGAGAATTTGCTGTAACAGAACCCACTGCAACCAACTGATTAGCGGGTAACAGAAGTCTATTCCGGACAGCAACTATGGAACAACCCTACAAAGCAGATCTGTGGTCTACAAGATGTCACAATAAAGAAGTAACAAGAAAACAGAGGTAGAGAACTCCTAACAGAGAGACAGTAAAGCACAGCATCTGTCGTGTATTTGCAACACTCCTGTGGTGGAAGTGTGACCCAAATATATCCCCAGAATTAGAATGACAGCAATTTTAATAAAAGGAAAAATCAATAAATTGTTCCTAAACTCATCAGGAGCCAGTTATTTCATGCAAAGGTAAAAATCAGTAATACTACTGCTTAATTAAGTAGGGTTTACACCTGTTTCTGGCAACTCAGCAGGATCTGGAAGCTAATGCAGGCAACAGCTTGAAGCACTCCAGGTATTTAAAAGACTGTCTTCCACAGAAGTGTTAGGTTGCTTGGATACATACACTAGTAAATATTTATGATACTTCGTCTGGAAATCTGAAATGATCTTTAGCAAAAAGGTTGAATAAGGTCAGAAATTGTGCTGATTGTTTTGCAGAGAAAAGGCAGGTATAGATGCCACATAACAGAAGTAAATGAGAGCCCATAGCTCTTCAAAGATACTAAGAAGCATACATAGCAGTGACATCGAATATTTCTATGAAACAAGAGCAAAGCCAAACCTTCTTATTAGCTTTCATGCCAGTTTCTTTAGGAACTCCTTACTGCTTTGAAGAACGCAAAGAAGTGTCACTGAACAATGATGGCATACCCCAAGCAGAAGCTATCTTTCATGTCTAAGCGTTGTTTCCATAGTATGCAGAAGAGCTAGAAGGAGGAAGCATATAGCTATTCCATCCCCAACTGAATTATAATGCATCAACCAAAGAACATACTACATTCCTTCTTTGCATGCAAAATTAGCAACTTTTGTTTTGCAGGTATTGAGACCTCTTCCCATTTTTCAGCTGGCCTCGATTGGCTATTTCAATGCCCTTTCAAGGTGACCAGCCAAATTGTTCTAGGACACCACAGATGAAGAGTTGTTTTTTAAAGGAGAAATGCTTCCTGAGGAGGTCTGGTTCCTCACGATCTGCTCCTACAGACGACACAACAACAATATGCCGCTGTGATGTGTTACTCAGTGTATGTAGACACCAAGTGACATGTTCGATGTACTACGGTATGTGACCTGGTCTCCGGTGTCTCTTCCAAAAGAGTATGGGTCTCATGTTGTATGTGTCAGCCCTGTGTGGACCTCTCAGATACATCAGGCAGCTAAACTGGCACCAGGTGTTTATGTTTAAGCAACTTGAATCAGGCCCTTAATGTCCAGTCCCTCAAAGAGTATGAATAGTTGGCAAAATAAAGAGCTCTGGGCTCCAACAGACTTTTGTGTAATAGGATTTGAGAACCCTAACCCTCTGCCTGGGTCTATCTGAATGCAAGACCCAGGTTTACTTGAACACATCAGCTTTCACTATCTTTTGGGGAAGATGTCAGCTGTTATATACATGGCAAAAAGATTGATTGACCAGACATTTAGTGGATTTTCCCAACAATCACAAAACAGCCAGCATTTTCTCCAAGGAACTTTGTATTTCTGCTGGTAAATCTCTTCTGGCTCTGGTCCCAGTCACTGCTAATCACAACAGCCTCTTTTAATGGAAAATAATTTAAGTCCAAGTGGCTGGAAAGCTGCGATAGACCCACACAGAGTTCCTTGACTGAGAGCAAAGATACAAAATACAGTACAAAATTTATCTTCAGGATGGCACATTTTGCCTGTTTAGCATTCAAACCTGTTCAAATATATAGGTACCAACAGAAGTTGCTATTAAAAGATTCCCATATGATAAATGAGGCACTGCACTTATAAAGGGATGCCTGCAGACAAGATGAGGGGGTGTCCATTGGATAATTTGCTTGAAATTCTATGTGATAAATCAAATTAATTAATCCGTAGAGCACCAGAGTGACATGGTTAAAGATAGCTCAGCTGCCACTCCATGGCACTGTAGCTTCTTTACATATCAGTACATGGACACATATTGTATTCTCGGTCAATTATTTGGAATAGCAGTTGGATCTACATCATCATTTACATTGTTGTTTCAGTTCAAAAATGTATTCCAAAATGAATAGGTCACTGACAAAAGCTCTAATGGTGAACACATCAACCACTTGTATACCTCTAACTGGTAAGCAGATAGTGACAAGGAATTGAGAAGAACGTGGTATTCTTTGAAAAAAATATTCTAATATTAGTAAAGGGCTTCTAGCTTTTCTCAAAAAATTTTCACAGTAACACTCACCCAATTTATGTATACACAGTTGAAAAACCTGATAATTATATTCCTAGACAGAATTTTCTTTTTAACCTCCCTCAGCTGAAGTGTCCTCAGCATAATTTTCTTGATGTGGATATCCCTAATATGACTTTGCCGTGTATGTGTGCATTATATGTATTTTTATAGTTTGTGATAAGGAGTCACATACAGTTACTGCATGGTTCTCCTCACTTGAAAAGTTTTATCTCGATAGAATTCTTTTGATATAGCACTGTTTTCCACCTGCGTGACTTGCTTTCTCACAAATGTGTTACATCATGATGTCTTTTAATTACAAAGCTTTGCCCCAAGCACAGCCATGCAGGCTTTGACTGCAAATGACCGTGAAAGAGACATGAAAGATAAAATCAATTACCTGAATCCAACATTAGAGTGCAATGCAATATCCCAGGTCTCTTGGCACAAACGATACTGATTCATAGGATTGTGAAGAACCATTAGCAAAGAGTTATCTTGGGCATGATAAAAGGAATCAATACATCTATATTCTTGGGATGCAGTATGAAGAACCTGAAAAGGAAAGAAATGAAGGTACATCCTCTCTGCAGACAGTAGCACATGTACAGATGCTATACAGCACAGCTTTTAGCAAAAGGTTCTTTGAACTTCACTGTCCTACAACGTGTACACAAAACATTTGGATTCCAGCAATGTGAATTGTTCAGGCAGGTGGAAACTGAAACTCCACCAGTATTCATATTGAGAAGAGGCAGTCTCTAAATCGCACCTTCTGAGACTGACTATAAATGAAAAAGTTTGGCTAAATAATAAACAAAAACACTGAAATATTAAATAAATACTTAAACAATTTTAAATAAGAAAGTATTTAAATAAATAGTAAATAAAAGCAAAACTATCATATCAGGTAAAAAGAAAATAAATTTACTTTTTTTATCTCAGTTAAGTTTACTTGGTATTCTATTTGCTATACTATGACCTGCACATCTCTGAGATTTACTGTGTTCTACATTATTCTATTCTGCTCTGCACTGCCCCATCATTTTCAATGTTTACATTGTCTACAGGCTGAAACTTATCTTATAACTAGAAGAAAGCCTTCTTTGAAACTATTATTTTTACAGAACTATGCAACTGAAGTAAAACTGAAATAATTGCATATCAACAAATATTCTCTTTAAATATGAAACCCTTAATACTAGCCCGTGTAAAAATTATGTTCAGATGTGACATGTAGTATTAGGAAATACGTATGTGTTCTTACAAAATGTTATTTTCTGTTGCAATAAAATGTTCTTTTCTGTTGCAGTTATTTTCCATCAGTATCTTTTGCCTAGATTCGCTAATTATTGACAGTTCAGTTAGTATTAGCTATCTATGTTGCATAGGAAACAATTCTCCATGTACTGAAATGTATGACCAGACTTTTAAAGCTGTGATGCTAAAGCGATGCTGAAAAGGTCCAAGTAGCCTTTCCTTCAGCCATGTGTCAGGATCAAATAAGAACTGCAACATATGAAGCTCAAGGCAGCACAGGAACTAATAATCCACTCCTCCCAAGAAAATGCCTACCAACTTAAGACATCTACACCTGAACTTATCTTTCACATTTGTTGTTCTGTCTTTCTGCAAGATGAATTTTAGTCTTTAGCTTGCAAGGTTTCTAAAAATGAAGCTTCTAGCCCTGAAAGGGTGAAGTACCATTACAACAACATTTTCTATTTGCCCATAAAGCATACACTGCATAGGTATTTGAAAAGTATGCTTTCACACACATGGAACTAATGAGTCCCATAACTGCCAGGAAGAATCACTCCTAAGGACAAGATCATTTTGTTTCCATCACACGTTTAGCTAAAAAACTCACTACCAAAAAGGACAGATGCATTTTGGCCAAACCAGGAAAAAAAAAACCAATTACAAACTAAATTTCACACAAGAAACTGAAAAGCAGCTAAAGGACAATGGGTTTCAGTAAAAATGTAAAAGGGATAAAACTGAATCAATTATCTAGCAATAATTGTACTCTGTTACAATTGCTTGTACAGCATTCTGAGGGGTGACTGTATGAGTAAGATTGTCAGTTCACAGATACCTGAAGAAGAACATGGGGCTGAAAATGCTCAGTGAAACTCCAGTCTGTTAAACAACACCTCTGTGTCTTTTTTATTTCTTCTAAATTTGGTCCTAGGCCATAATTTTCCGGACTCACCTCAAAATACACCAAAACAAAATAATGAATATCATCATTTCAGTGTCAGTTGTATTAAATTAACTGTAATCTTGTTGACTTAATAGACAGCATCCCATGTTGCATCACAGTTAATTGCATAATGCTGCACATATGTAGACCCGTATGGCACTATTTAATAAAAAACACAATTACTCCCAAAGGTTTTTGGTCTTGGCTTTTTTATGGCAAACATAGCCTAAATATTTTTATTATTAGGTTAGATGTTTTTCAGTTCTGTAAGCAATTATGAATATTTAAACATGTCCTATGAAGTCATTTTAAAATTGCTATATTTATCCAGGGCTGTATGGCAGGCAGGTGTTTCTGAAGATGCCAAACTACACAGTCTATTAGTGTGAATGGTTTGGCAATTTCTCCCAATCTCTCATGCTAGTATTTGACCCCTAGTATTCAGTGAAACTAGCATAGAATTGCCATTAGTAGCTTCACCAAGACCCATCACCTCAGAACTCAAAGAAAGTGATTTCATAGTGCTTATGGCACTATTCACCAAAAATCACGAAATTAACATTTGCATGCAGCATTGCAAAGGAAACCCCAGTAACATGTCCTGGCTGATACTGAACAGTATCTTCTGTTGTCTCATGCTATAGAGAGCAGTTTATTCCATTCCTCACACTTGCCATATCAGAAATAAAAAGATCCAATTCTTTGTTCAAAACAGGATCAGCCAGACCATCTCTTCCATCTTTGCCATTTGTTTCTGTATGTCCTGGAAATTGAAAGCAGAATTTTAAGAAGTGTTCCAGAAATTTCATCCCTAAACACTAAGGTTGGAGTGATGCAATTTCCTTAGCCTCCCTGATGAGATTGCCACCAAGTTGAAGCTTCCTTTTATGACACTAGTCCAATAAATACATGATTAGCTCTGCCACACTTCTTTCCTAAAAGAACACTTGAAAATCCAGGGACAACAAGTGCCAGGCAGGTCATTAAAAAAAAGAGCTCTTTATAAAACCCACTTAAATAACCCTTTAAATAACCCTCTTATTTGTCCTATGCTGACCTTGCATGGTCAAAAAGATTAAAAATACTCTAAGTGTCCTCAAGACTCATACATGAAGAGCCATTTTTCTGCTTACTGAACAAGAGAATCAGTAACAAGCATTCTTTTACACAGATGACATAAAAAAGGCAGCAAATTATATTTTCCCATATTTTTGAAAAATGCAAAATTTTATAAATACAATAAATTCCAAGTTTAGAGTTCTACAAGCCACTGACATAATATTACTTCTGCTGAGGATGTGACTAGCCATTTATGATAAACTATCATTGTTACAATGGCCATCTGATATGAATAGGATTACATGAAGACTATCTTCCATGCTCTCATAATTTTTTAAAATAATTTCCTTTTAATAGAATTATTTATGCCAGAGCTAGGGCAGTAATATTTGATCAAAATTCACACGTACAAGAAAAATACTCTTTCTGGGAGAAAATACTCTGGGTAGTATTTGTTCATAAGTGGCTCATAACCAGCTCAGATTCCAGATATAGATATCTGCCTCTGCTTCTCTAGGAAATTAGACCTGTTTACTGACTGCCTTTAGAAGAGTTAAGAAATCTCAAAGCAAAAGTTTTCTCTTCCTGGTATTTGCTTTAGTGTTACAGAAGTGATACAATGTTGGAGGCTGTGTTTGTAACTGCAATATTTAGTATTGTGACTAGCACAAAAGTAAAATAAACTAACACCCAAAAGATGTTTCCAAAATTCAGGAGAGAGGCATATAAGTAGGATTCATTTTGTCTGCTCCAACCTTCTAAGGAAAGGATCCTATCTAAGCTGGTTGCCTAGGCATCTATATTAGGAAAGCATGGGCAACATCATGAATCTAAAGGTGTAGCAGTTTAGACAGACCTAATTTCTATTTCTCTCACATGCCAGAAAAACAATTATCTTCTTTTTAATGTTGCTTCTTGGCCAACACTGCTCCAGGCCAACAACTTTTTATTATGTTAGAATCTGTAGAAGGAGAAGATGTAGAACTTGCAGAAAATTCACTCTGCATTGCCTACAAGAGATCTCCATCCCTGATCCTTCTAACTAAAATGTTCCCATTCTAATATGAATGAGACAGTTATAATGGCTCAAATGTCACAAAGTAACTTGCTAAAGATATACTAATTGCACAGACTGCAGATGAAGTACGAAAAAAATTTACAGGAAAATATATGCATGTGTAATTACACCATAAAGCACAATTTTTTTTTTAATTTTCAACTTTTTATGTCACCTTCTAGAGTCCTCATATGTAAGTTATATATCCTTTCCACTTCCTAGAAATTTACTAATAATAATCTAATTAACCTTATACATCACTTTTGATTTCAATCTGTGGTTGTTACTGAGTTTGTAAAGACTTGACTGCCATCATAACTCACAAAAGCCTGTATCCAGAAAGGCATTTAAGCATGACTTCAGTATTTTATGTCTCAAAAATGTATTTGTCATAAGCAATAAAACAGTTTTCTAGTACATATTTTTCACAGATACCATTTTAAAGGGTTGCTTAAATAAACTGTTAACGTTGTCGTACAAAATAGCTAGCTTTTGTCTTTATCTAGTAATCCTACATAGATACTCAATGTACAGACTATACAATACTTGAAATTCAATGATTTCTACAAGTAAGAAAAATCACAGCCCTGAAACAGAAAATGATATGGTAAAATAAATATCAGATTTAAATTCTTCAAGAGTAATGTAAACACAGAGGTTTTTACCAGAGCCTCTTGGAGATTTCCCACTAAGGTTCTTTTCTACAAGGAAGAGTTGTCTCAGCTGTTGTGCAAACTGGGCTGGATTATCCCAAGGGATATAAGACACTTCAGAATCACCTCCAACCATAGATCCAGAGCTCTCCAGGAGACCAGAGTCACTCAGCCCAGTCAGCCTCAGGCTTTCAAAAGTAAACACTCTGAAGGCTCTTTCTACTTCAGCCCAACTCAGAACTTCTAGAAAAAAATTACAATAATTAACTGAAAATGTCCTTATGGCTCAGCAGAAGATAAATAGACTATGTAAGTGTATTGTTCCTGGCAACTCTGCAAAAGCCAACAACATTTTCTTTAATGGTATTGGATCAAATTATGTGAGCTACTTTTTACACTGAATTCGAAGTTGAACATGTCCAAATTGCAAAATGATATGCCTAACTATTAATCCATCTTAAATGAAGTGTTTCCTACATCTGAATACCTCTCGGCTCATTAACTTTATATAAATGATGTTGGTTTTAAAATACTGAGTAGACTTTATCAAACCAGTTAACAATGAGTTATTTTCAGTTCATGAAAAGGCTTCCATTATCATAAACATTTTTATTATCTGTAGCTTCTCAAACCAAGTATCAAATGCTTTTTTTCTCTTCAGACAAAATTTTACACATAATTAATACAGATGTATACAAGGTGCAAACGCAATAATAAGTCCGATTTATGGTTGTATGCATCGGTGTCCACAATGATAACCACGAGAAGGATTTTAAGACAGGTAGTTCAGTGCTCAAATCATATGAAGAGTATCTTCACTTTGAAATGTTTTCTCTTTCCAGTAGTTAAACACACAAGAATATCACATAACTTGAAAATGCTGGATATCTCACCTCCTGCTCAAATCAATCACCTTGATAAAAGTGAAGACATTGCTAGATAAGTTAACAGTTGGGAGAGTTCAGCAGTATAGTATTTGGCAGTAGTTTGGCAGTCCAGTGAAGACCATCAACTTTGATACCCATCAGCTGGAATGCTACAGCATTACAGAATACTTTATAATCATAGAATAGTTTGGGGTGGAAGGGACCTTTAAAGGTCATCTAGCTCAACCCCCCTGCAATGAGCAGGGACATCTTCAACTAAATCAGGTTGCTCAGAGCCCCGTCCAACCTGACCTTGAATGTTTCCAGGGATGTGGCATCTACCACCTCTCTAGACAACTTGTTGCAGTGTTTCACGACCCTCATTGTGAAAAATTTCTTCCTTATATCTAGTCTAAATCTGCCCTCTTTTAGTGTAAAACCATTACCCCTTGTCCTACTGCAACAGGCCCATCTGTCCCTATCTCTCTTATAAGCCTCTTTTAACTACAGAAAGGCTGCAATAAGGTCTCGCTGGAGCCTTCTCTTCTCCAGGTTGAACAACGCCAACTCTCTCAGCCTTTCCTCATAGGAGAGGGGTTCCATCCCTCTGGTGGATACCTTAATAACTTAATGTCCAAAATGAACATACTAATAATTAGAAAAAATGCAGTGAGTGTAAATTAATCCAACACAATGGATTTCAGGACTGACTGGCTGGGAAAGTACCTTCAAATCCTGTGCCTTATAAGACGGCATAAACATAACCAAAGGGATTTGGATGTTTATATTTCTTGGTAGTCTAGTGTAAACTTGCAAAACTACCTAAGGGTATTTATGCAGTCTTTGGGATTGTATCACAGTGTATGTCATGCACACTCCAAGAAAATGTAACTGCAGAAGTGATTATGGTTGAAGAAGTGAATGTATTCTTGGTTTGATAAAGAGACTATTACAGACGCTATTTCATTATTAACACCAACAGCTTACACACAGAATACATTCTGAAAGCCGTATATTGTCCAATAAAAATCTTCTACCCAAGATACATGTGCTCCTCCACCAATAGGGCATTGGTAAATAAACATACAGCTTACATCAGTGTCTCCAAAATGCATTCTATGTCATAGGATCAAAATAGCAATTTGTACAACTTTTGTTTTTCCTCAGATTTAGTAAGTGTTTTTTTTGTTTGTGAATATAAACAAATAAATGAGATCTAACATACCTTCAGCTCACACAATATTTAATACTCATATAGCCTTGCCCATTAACCATGAAACTGAGGTTTAAAGTTAGCCCTAATTTGTATAGTAGGCTAAGGTATAAGCAAGAATGTGAAAATGGTAAATTCTGCAAAAGTTTTAGGCAGATGAAAAACACTTGTCCCAAAATTCCTGCTATCTAATAAGATCATCAACCAGAAGTAAAAAATTGAAGTTGTATCAATGAAAGAGAAAATCAACTTACCACTGGTACAATAATGCATTAGCTCATGAAATCTGGCCAAGCGTTTAGTGTTGTTTTCAGTTGAAGGAAGGGTGAAATGGATAAGTTCTGTAAGAGGCAGTTTATCCATCATTTCACGTTCAATCTTTTCTGGATTTAAGTTCTCCTGGACCTGGAACAAAAAACAAAGTACCAGAGTTAAAGTAAACTTTCACACCAGTGTATTTCTAAAAATTATGTTTGAATAAAGAAGTCTTTCTACAGCAAAAGACATAAGCATGTGCTTAAGTCAGATAGACATAAACTTAAATTTGAGCATGTGCTCACAGTTATTAAATCATGCTGTCAGATATTTTACGGAGGAAAAATGAGATACATAAGAGAATAACTGACAGCATAACAACAGACACTTGTTAAAAGGTATTTGCCTGTGCTAGCTAGACTCAAAAATTCTGAAATACAGAAATATATACTGATCTTTTCAGACAGGCAGCAGGTACCTTCCATGTATCTTTCAGCTGATCTGAGCTACTTCTTACAGTAATGAAGCCTGTAAACCTGTCGATCAGTCTGTGACTGCAGCATCCCTATGTATTTATCTTTATAAATATATAGAATATATTATGTATATGAATATATATAATATAT
>NW_010519781.1:0-14048 GCF_000687285.1 Phaethon lepturus
TGGTTGGACTTGATGATCTTGAAGTTCCTTTTCAATCTTAGTTGGTGGGAGGGGAGGGGAAAGAGCACTGGGAGCATAGATGTTGCCAACAGAACAATAGCTGGGAGAAACTGAGAGAAACAAGCATCAGCACCAAAGGCAGCAACTTACAGGACTCAGAATCTGGGGAAAAGATGTGTTCTACTGAGTCTTTTAAAGAGACTCCAGTATGGCCATACTACTTATTTTAGGGATTCTTCTATCATTTTTTTGGTTTGCAATATGTGAATGCCTATTGACTTGGTGTGCTGTAGCAAGAGCCTGAACAAATGCGGTATGGAAGAAATCAGTTGGAAAAAACATATTTCATGAATAGAAGTTTAATTCCAATCAGGTAAATAAACTTCATACTAATTGAAAATATCCAACATTGTCTGTCATGATCACTGTATTTTTCAGTCTTACAAAGCTCTTCATACAGACACACATCCTACCTTTCTCACTCACCTTAAAAGTGTCTTTGTGTTTCCAATGTATCTTAGTGATTCAGAACTGTATAATGTTTTATGTTAATTTAAAAAATTTCTGTGTTGCTATATACATTTGATAGATTGGGTTCAAGTGCTAAACAGCATTAAAGCTGATTGTCAGATGTGATAGACTATGGGATTTTTACACGGTAACTGGAAATTTTGCAGCTTGAAAATCAATAGAAAGAATTTGAGGGTAGCTCTGCAACTTCTGTTCCTGAAAAAAAATGACATGTGGTTCATGGCAGGTCAGACAGACAGGTTATCAAGTACAGAAGCTTATACTTGTTGGACTCACTTTCCTAAACCAAAACAGGTAAAAAGGGGAAATCCAGCTGAAAGCCAGAGAAAGGCAAGAGATTCCAAAAACTAGTAGACAGCAAGAGAACCATTTACCAGCATCTCCAATACAAACATACACCTTCGCAGAGTTTCCCTGGTGGCAAAAAAGGAATGACTGTCAGAAGGTCTCTAAAGTGGTTAAAATAAGTAACTAATTACAAAAAAAAAAAAAAAAAATCTAATAGTGTTGCCAAATGAAAAAGCTGGAATCTAACTGCCTTTGTCTTGTTGCATGACCATAGCACATCCTTTATTGTCTGAAGGAGAAAGAAAAGAAAACAGAACCTTATATTGCCAAGGGTATGTAAAGAGCCCTTCTCTGGTGTATAACAACAACTTTATTGAAGGTGCATCCACAAGCAATACATCTTTTTACAGTAAACCAATAGATGGTGCTCTTTAGCTGTATAATTATGTAATTCTGAGTTAAATATTCAGAACATATGTATGGATCTACTACCATAGGTGTCTATCAAAAAAGTGATTTAGACCACTCCATAACCTCATGCATTGCTTTGCTATAGACCTCTCACAATGAGAGTGGTAAGATTAAGACAGATCTATAGAAACAGGAAAGGCAACATGCAGGTCTTATATCTAAGTGTTTGTGTATTTATCTAAGAAACACAAATTAGTATTAGATCCAGCTTTTATAAGACTTATTCATTAACACAGGAATAAGAAGTGAGCTTCAGATGGCTCCAGGTGCTTATGTCAAATTGTATGCCAAGATTATAGCAATTCATTATTGCTGCTTCCAAATCACTCTCACATCCACATACATTTTTAGGCCCTTTCACTAGGATATTGAGGTGATTTATAAGGAAGTCAGAATATTCTTAAAAGTATTTTTAAATAGTATTAGCAAATTAATTTGGATTAAAAAGTATGAACTGTAGTTCATTCTGTTGTATTGGCAAATCCTGACAAAAAATTTAAAGGATAATAATTTTAGGTTTAAATTGAAGCACAGTCAGATAACATTTGTATTGTAAGGTAAAATGAGAAAAAATAGATTTCAGAAAAAATATGTTCAATATTAAGATTCCAAGTTTAAAATAATAATTTCATAATTATTCCTAACATCATAGTCTCATTTCATGCATACTGTGATAGTCTAAGATAATTTTTTTGTCAAATAAGTTTTTAATCTTGCAAAAAATAAAATAGTCCAAATTAAAAAAGAAAAAAAAAAAAACAACAAAAGCACCTCAAGGAGGAGTCTTGGGAAAGACTCATTAAGAGATTTTCAAAAGCGTGCTTTCCCTAAGTAAGTGATATATCCCTGATTTTACTTCAAAACCATATTCATTCAGCCTGGTCTTTTAAGAGACTTCTTAACACTGTCTCTAGATCCAACCTGGATTTAATTTTAAGTACCGTATAACTTAAGTTGAAGTCAAAAGGGACATGTTTGGAAGTATTTTAAAAGTTATGTTTAATGTTCAGGAATTACACACAAAATGTTTTTTTTAGTTCTAGTAACTAAGAACAGAAGAGCCTTTCAGACTGAAAAGATCCAGCCTTTTGGTAGACTTGGAGACGGACTCCAGACATAGCAAAGCAGCAGTCTTTCTGTTATGCTCCCAGAAGTACTGTTCTTGGCATTGCGAGCAAGAGCTTGCCAATTCAAGATAAACGTGGTTTACATCTAAAACTCCTTTATGTAATAGCAAATTAAGCAAGTGATTCAAATTCAAAAAGGTTTCTTTCATCTACAGTCTAACTAATAATACTTTTACTTCCTCCGCAGATTAAAAAGCCTGTTCTACGTGCTACACATTCATTTTGCAAACACTGATGTTCATCTTTTTAAGCCTCTTGACACTTATATTGATTCAAAGTAGGATTAAAAATGTGGTCATCTATACGTGCCCATCCATTCAAGATCCAAAGCAATATAACTGCTCTTTAATTAGGAAAAAAAACCCCAAACTTGAATAGCTTTGGACACTCTAATTGTACTATGGACATGAAATAAATAGTGAGGCAATGTCACTTGAATTTTTATAAACTAATTCTATTAGGATGGGCTGTATGAATGATTTTCAAATAATCTTTAAGAATAAGACAAGGTAAACAAATCTCATCATCCTTTTCAATGCACTGGAAAACAAACCAACAATAAGATATATAATATGGAAATTAACTGAACATCTTAAGGTTTAGAAACATGGGAGGCATACAATATAAGTAATATAATATCATTAATATTACTATTACATAATAACTATAAGACATATAATCAATATAATTACTACAATATAACATCTCTTGCATACATATTTTATAGATAGATCAGATTTTTTTCCCTATGATTTAGGTTCTACTTGTTCTAGCATTTCCATTGTTTTACTTAAAAAAGCCCATCCAATTTTTATTGTAATCATGCTGGAACTGCTTCTACCCTTGTTGATATGTTTGCAGAGAGTAATCCAGATCTATTGGATCATACACTAAAATCACTAAAGAATCATCAGTCAGAAATAATTTTCTTTAATTTCACTCTCTTTCTAGCTTTTGGACTTCTCATGTATCTGTCCTTCTATGCTGTTCACTAGGATAATATTTGGCTTATATTACATCATATTCCTTTAAGTGAAAAAACAATCATAATTACCAGCCTGTACTAATGGAATATGTGTCTTCTAACAAAAAATTACTGTACAAAGCTGTTGATATGATGCCAGACACAATAAAAGGGAGTAATTAAAAAAAAAAGTCACATTTTAGGATGATGCACCTCTAGATCATTCGTTTTAAGTATGGAACAACTTCACATTTAAACACACAGCTGATTTTAGCAGATTACAGCATGCACTACATTTAGCATGCCTCTAATGTCGCTATGGCAACTGTTCTGGCTTAAATATAGCTGAATGTGTAGATCCATTCCAAATTATGCAACAAATCTTTAAACATTTCTTATAAAACTTCCATCAGCTTCTCCAAACTTTTATCAGTGATCATCTACTAATCCTATACTTGTATCAGTGATACCAGTACTGTTGAATATCTTCATCAATGACACAGACGGTGTGATGGAGTGCACCCTCAGGAAGTTTGCAGATGACACCGAGCTGAGTGGTGTGGTTGACACACCTGAGGGATGGGATGCCATCCAGAGGGACCTGGACAAGCTTGAGTAATGGGCCCATGTGAACCTCATGAGGTTCAACAAGGCCAAGTACAGGGTCCTGCTCCTGGGTTGAGGCAACCCCTGGTATCAATCCAGACTGGGGGTTGAAGGGATTGAGAACAGCCCTGCCCAGAAAGACCTGGGGGTACTGGTGGATGAAAAACTGGATATGAGCCGGAAGTGTGTGGTCACAGCACAGAAGGACAATGGTATCCTGGGCTGCATCAAAAGAAGTGTGGCCAGCAGGTTGAGGGAAGTGATTCTGCCCTTCTACTCCACTCTGGTGAGATCCCACTTGGAGTCCTGTGTCCAGCTCTGGAGGCCTCAGCACAGGGAAGACATGGACCTGTTGGAGCGTGTCCAGAGGAGGCCATAGAAATGATGAGAGGGATGGAACACCTCTCCTCTGTGGACAAGCTGAGAGAGTTGGGCTTGTTCAGCCTGGAGAAGGGAAGGTTCTGGGGAGACCTTATTGCAGCCTTCCAGTACTTACAAGAAAGGGGGCTTATAAGAAAAATGGGGACAGACTTTTTAGCAGGGCCTGTGGCAATTGGACAAGGGGTAATGGTTTTAAACCAAAAGAGAGTAGATTTCAACTAGATCTAAGGAAGAAATATTTCACAATGATAGTGGTGAAACACTGGCCCAGGTTGCCCAGAGAGGTGGTAGATGCCCCATCCCTGGAAACACCCCAGGTCAGGTTGGACGGGGCTCTGAGCAACCTGATCTAGTTGAAGATGCCCCTGCTCATTGCAGGGCGGTTGGACTAGATGACCTTTGAAGTCCCCTTCCAGCCCAAACTATTCCATGGTTCTATGATCCTAGGAACATATAATAAACCCTTAGCTTTTAGTGACTGGAGTTTAGCATTATAAAAAAAAAAAAAAAATCTCCAACCCAGGAAAATATCAGGGAAAATGAGAAAAACATTTAGACTGAATTCTAGGAGAAATAAGATTCTTATGATATCTCTGATTTCCAATGCATATCTGATCAATACCGCATGAGATCAATGCAGAGTATGTTTCCATTGCTTTCTGCTCATATTCTTCTACATCACCTTTTATCAGAAATCTTCTGGGGAACAGATATGTGACTGTCTGTAAATGTAAGGTTATTCATATATTTGCATGTTCAAGTTCAGAAACAGATTAATTCCTTGCAACAAAGTTGAAAATATGTTTCTAGGTGTCTGCTAGAGCCTTATACACAAATATAAATTGACAGATTTTTATGTTCTGCAGTAGGACTCCTTTAGGTTTTCCCCTTCAAGATTTCAGCTTCTGGTCCTTAGAACACCTAGTAAGTAAACATTGTCATTGATGACTGTTGTGCATGCCTGTGCATGAGAGGGAGGCAACAGGGTACTCATACTGCACTTCAGACAGTCAGACATGAGCACTTAGTTTCGTATAAAGCTGCTTCACTGGCTGCCATTAAACAACATTTGGTCATGTGGAAATGTTAGAAACTAATCTTGTTATATAGATCCAGAAGTATCTTCAAACCAAAGGTTTTACATATTTGCCAAGCATGGTTGCTACACATTTTTATTTGATAGGGTTTTTCAACATATCAGATGCTACTTAGAACTTCACAATTACTAATGTATTGCACTGCCTAGCCTGTCATGACATTAAAATAATAGTGAGGTTGCTTCAGATCTCCAGAAAGGCATTCTGAAGATAATAACCATCAGTCATCTGTGAGCAGCAGATTTGTAATTTTTTCTTGGTTATATTTTATAGCAATGGTGCATATGTCAAGCACAAGACATTCTCAGAGATAAAAAAAAATTAAAACCCTGCATATGTAGCATACGGAGAAATCACAGTACAAACTGTTCTGCAATTTAGTCCATTTCTAGAGACATATCTTTTAGTACAGAGAATGTAAATCTAGTATTATAGTTATTAAGGCCCAATATTGCTTAAGCAAACAGTTTTAACATCAGCGAACATAAGATAATAATACTTGCGTACATGAGTACATGTAGTAAGACTGAATTATAGCCTGCTTAGAATAAGATGGCGTCTACTTGCTCTCTATATATTCCTGTTTTACTGAGAGGCTGATTTTTTCTCACTGTTTTTCATTGTTGGAGTACAATGTCATGATAAACCATTTGAGATACAACATCAGAAAGTGTTCTCATACCAAGTTCAAATATGTAACACAAATAAATGCTCACTGCTAAGATATTTTTGCAAACATAGCTCTCAAAGATGGAGGAAAATAAAAGGAAGGGTCAAGATTTGGAAAGAAGCAGAAGCAAACTACAATTTTTTTTTCAATTCTGGAGAGTGAAAGCGACCAAAGGAAAATGCATAACAAAATGGTCATTACTAACAGGTAGAAAATATCTTACATGTCTTAAATATTCTTTAATATTTTTTCAAAATACCAAAAAAGAAAAACATAAACTGAGATCTTTACAAGATCTCTGACTTACCATATTGATGGTGCTTCCGTTCCACTGATCTCTAAGAAGTCATATCCTTCCTCTAACTGGAAGTCAGTGAAGATCAAAGCAATGGTATCTCCTGGCTCAGCCAATATGGTCCAGGTGCAATCAGCATTATTTTCATACTCGGAAGGGAAGTGGGGACTTGAAATAGTTCCGCTTGTCCCACGTAGTGTCCCTCCACAAGCTCCTTCAGCTGATGAACAGAATATCAATTAATAGTGGAGCTGCACTTCAAATAAGTGAAGCATCATCCTTGCTTCTGACATAGCAAATCCTTCTCTTCCCTTCTGTGCATAGAGTACCCACAAATATATGCACACAGAGAAACAAAATACTATCCAGGTGAACATTTTCTGACCTTTAAGCTGCAAAGAATTTTGGTTTGGGTTTTTTGACTTTTTTCCTTGTTGGTGACACTTTAGTGTCAGGCCAAACAAGGATAAGAGGATAAGTTTAGCAGAGACACTTAGTATGGAGCTGATTTGAAGAACCTGTACTTGGTTCTGTGAAAGTGTCCACAGAAGAAACCTAAGAAAGAACTGGGCAGAGAATCATAGAAACACAGTTAGTTTCTCTGTGATATAAATTTAAAAATATTGAGCATATCTTTTCTAAAGATTGCTCTCATTTCTTACAATTGTAAAAACTGCAGAAAAAAGTATTTTTTTATAGATGTAAATGCTGTCCTAAACTAGGAAGCATTAATAACATCATACTAACCATTCTACAGTTTCTTGTTATGAATCAGGATGTTTACAGATGGCAAATAAATTCAGAAGGATTTGTTGCCAGATGGACTTTTCAAGGTTCACGCATAACCAGTCAACAACATATATATTTTAATTTTTATTAATCAAATTTCAAAAAATACAAAGCATAGGAATTTCCTGCTAAGCCTGGAATTTTGTTTAAAGAATACAAGAATTCCTTAATCCTGTTGCCAAAGGATTTAGCGGACTTCTTGTATTCTTTCTTGCCCTATAAGATTTCATTGAAAGCTTTAAAGATGGTCTGATTATTAGTAGTATCGGGTACTAAAACTTACAATTAAAAAACCAAAACAAAACATGTCATCCATACAATTAATTGGCATAAAAAAATAAAAATTCATCAAGTGCTTTTGGTGTGTTTTAATGTGGCTATGAAAGCTACAGCAATAGTAATTAAAATATTTCTGCGTGAACGATCAGAAGAGAAGCATTTCATTTTTATCTGTTTTATGATCTTTACTTACTGCTATTATCATTAGGTATTTATTTGCATACTATAAGCGCATGTGGAGATTTAAAAACAAATAGCTTGGCAAGGTGCTTGACACAAGGAACTTACATTCTAATTAGGATAATAACTGAATAGCTAATTAAGACAAGAAAAAGGGGTAGGAGTAGAACTACTCTTCTCAATCGCAGTTCAAAGCCTGTCAGTGAAAATGATTTTTAAAGGAAGATTTGAAGGAAAAAGGATTTTTGTGCATCAAAGGAAGCGAATACTGCAGCTGGACATTAAAAAAGGAGACTATTAAGAGGACAAATAGATAATAAGGGACTGAAATAAAAGAAAAAATTGTGAGAAAGACAGAAACAGAATAATTTCTTTAACATGTAAGTATTGTATGGACTATTAATTTGACTAAAAAGAGGAGAGAAAACTGCTGAAGAGATACAGTTAGTTATCTTTAGAAACAGTTATCTTTTCTATATGCAAAGTAAATTTTGACATAAAGAACTGTAACATAACATTGGCTGCCAAAGCCTTATTGAGTTTCATGATTTCTTGGCACACAATTTTCATGGAGGAGGGCAGATCTTTTTGATGAATTTCATATCTTACTTTCTGGACCCTGATATTTATGTGTTCTTCTTTTTTAAATGAAGGAGATTTAGGGGTGGAATAGATCTACACACCTAAAAGATTTCTTTTTGTTGGTGAAATCAGGCCATTTCAGTGATTCCTCCCTCAATTCCTGGCTTTTTATACAGTGCTTATTGAAAATGCCATTGTGCCTCTGAGAGATGAAAGGGGAAAGGAGGTGAAAATTAAAGAACTCATGGATAAAGTCGAGCATCAGAGTCAAAATTCCTGGTACATAATACATGCAAAGATTGCAATAATTTAAAAACTATTGTAAATCTATAATAAATCAGAAAAGAGAATCAATGTTTGTTACCCAATAATATTTAGGATGACCCTTTTTTCCTTTTTTTTAAAACTATATAGCATTCAAACACTTCAGATCATCATCTAAGCCAGTAAAGAAAAACAAAGTAACTTGATACCTCAGGTGCCAACACTTCAGTACAGAAACTAACACTGAGTTACTGATTTCCACTATGGTCATCGTCAGTATCAGAATTTGAATAAGCCATCAAAATCCAAAACCCGATGATTTCCACCTCCTCTTTTTTTTACAGGCTTTCTACTCATTCATATTCTGTCAGAACAGTAAGGGGGGGGGGGTTGGTTTGTTTTTTTTTTTAGGAATCCAAATGTGAGAGTATGAGTTCCAGTTAATAATGCATACATGTTATACCTGTATTCCTGATAACCAGCAAGCAGGCTTTTCCCATCCAGGGTAACCAGCAACTTGTGCAAAATCCTAAGTCAGCCATAACTCTTTGGTAGTAGCTGTGTGCTAGTTTGACCATTAGCCAGGTAAGACCACTGGACCAGAGAGTCAGTATTCTCTCTCTCTCTGACAGATGTGGATGTGTTAGGTAAAGACCATGGCAAAAGCAGCCGCACAGAATGATCTTTCCTTTCCTCTGACACATTTCCCATGTTCCAGGACCTCAGGCTAAGACAGCCAGACTGTTGAATGCTAAAACGTAATAAATTGCCTAAGAGTGAGCACAGGAAGGCAGGATGTGGCCACACTGTCCAGAGGGTAGGAGATATAAACTGTCCAAACATATGCTGTATTTAACCATCTGGCCCCAGAGCTAGTTGGCCTCTTTGGACTAATCTTCTCTCTTGGCCATGGTCTTCTCTATGTTATGCTTTTGAAAGAGTTAGAACAGTGCGCAGGAATCTTAATGTATCACTGTGCTTGGAGTAATTTGATAGCAGATAGTGCCTCAGGCTTCATGAATTCAAACTCTAAAGTGATTAACAAATTGCAATTTAAAATGTGCAAGTAATTAATTCCAAACACTCATGATTATTTTCAAGTTGTAAGCAACTGCACAAAGTGCTGTTTGTATCGGCATAAATGACTACTTGAAGTACAAAGTTACAAACATTTGGATCTCTCAGTAGTCAGGAATTAAGTGCTCTGAATTTAGAGAATATGCATCTTGTATAAAGTACACATGCAAGTATATATGGCTGGCACCACTTGACAAAAAACATACATACTCTATAGATGTGTAGCTTAGATAAAACAGATAAACATATCCATCAAGTTAATGCCTGTAAAATCAAAAGAATCACTGAGGAAACATGGCAGTCAATGAAAATTCTTACATTTTTCTTCAAGCTAGAAAAAATAATTTCACAAAAAAAACAATCTGACAATTTTGGTAAGCTGTGTTTTGCATAAATGAGATCTTGCTACAAGTGAGATGCAAGCCCTGCTATGCAGATATCCAAGGATGGGGTAAGAACAGAAACATTATCTTAGAAAAGTTCTTTATTTGAATTGGTTCAGATACCTTTTGAATATTCGGTCATTTTTATTGGACTAGCTGGTTGAGGGAGGTGACTGTCCCACTCTACACTGCACTGGTGTGACCCCACCTTGAGTACTGTGTGCAGTTTTGGGTGCCTCAATATAAGAAGGACATAAAACTATTAGAGTGTGTCCAGAGGAGGGCAACCAAGATGGTGAAAGGTCTCAAGGGCAAGACTTAGGAGGAGAGGCTGAGGTCATTTGCCTTGTTCATCTTTGAGAAGAGAAGGCTGATGAGTGACCTCATCGCAGTCTACAGCTTCCTCAAGGGCGACAGTGGAAGGAGAGGTGCTGATCTCCTCTCCCTGCTGACCAGTGACAGGACATGAAGAAATGGAATGAAGCTGCATCAGGGGAAGTTCAGATTGGACATTAGGAAAAGGTTCTTCACTGAGAGGCTGGACAGTCACTGGAACAGCTCCCCAGGGTAGTGGTCACAGTACCAAGCCTGTCAGAGTTCAAGGAGTGTCTGGATGATGCTCTTAGCCATATAGTTTTATTTTAAGTAGTCCTGTGAGGAGCAGGGAGTTGGACTTGATGATCCTTATAGCTGCCTTCCAACTTGAGATGTTCTATGATTCTATCATTTCTTCAAATCTTTATTAAAATGCATTTTTCTGTAGTTCATTCGTGAAAAAGTAGATAACTGTACTTCATTTAATTACTAAAATTCTCCAATACAGAAAACACATCTATGAAACAATCATGAATGATTACTTTCACAGATATATGCTTTGGATATTTTGGAAATGGTTAATATGAGGGTTTAGTTAAATGACTTCTTTTTGAAATATGACTTTAAAATTACCATTTTAAAATGTCTTACTGACAAAAACCTAAAAACAAGCCATAGTATATCAATGCCAAGTTTAAAAATAAATTTTCATATGTCAATGCCAACTGTCAAGCTGCTAAACTGCCAGATTCATAAAGACCAAAAACATCACTAAGTGTTACAATGTTGTGTCCTTACACATTCAGCAGACACTCATTGATCTAATCTACTTCCAACTGGCAGCCAGCTCTTTAACCATCAAAATATTCACCTTGCTAATCTTTAACTTTTTTTTATAAACATTATTTTGAATAGATAAAAGCCAACACCTGTGCTTCTTTTCTTTTAAAAAATAGAAACTTATTAGGAGGTTGTTTTTTTATCATCATTTTAATCCAGATGTACTGCATCCCAGATTAGTGCTCTAATCAGTTTTCCCTTTCTTATTTTCTGCTCTTGCTGTTGATCAACTTCACATAAATTAAATACTTATTAGACCATGCATCTAAGATGAATTTTCTTTCTCTCTCCAGGGTTTTCAAAGGACACTTCAAAATAATTTGCATTACTCTCTAAGTAGAATGGGATTTATTTTGTTAAAATTTCAGAAATAATTGTGGTTTAGGAAAATAGTGTTTATTTTATGTATATTAAAAAATCAGATTTCTCACTTCAAGTTAATAATGTGTACAAAATAGAAATGCAGAAAGTGCTGCAATTTGTTTGGGCACCTGCGGACACCCATTGCAGCTGTAGCACTACTTTGAACATTTTTAGCTTTGAGGTTTTAGTAAGCTCAATCTAAGCAGACCCCAGTGTCTAGTGGGGTTGTCCTGTAGTTATTGGCCCTGACAATACTGGACTCAGTGGGGTAGTCTTGTACTTCCTGGGGATTGAGATTGGTCCATTTTTTCTTTGTAAACTTTAACCTCAATTTAGTAGCCTTTTATTTTTTCTATCATATCAGTTTGTTATATTACAAAAACCTATTCCCCCTACATCTACTCTAGACAGGAAATCTAATCTATTAGTCAACAAATTTACAAATAAGAATGAGACAGAAATAGTGATGGACAAACTATTTGCTAACTTGTCAGAAAAGTTCAGCTATTAACATAGTATGTGCTTGAGCAAACTTAAAATCAAAACCCCAGCTCTGCCACGTCTTTCATGCAAAACCATGGTTTTAAGAGAGGATAGCTATATTAAGAAATTCAGAAATTCATCAAGTCTATAATCTCATTCTCTCTCCCACAGAAATAAAAGATCAGTCTTGTGGATGCCTTGTAAAGACTCTCTTCTTTTTCAGTGAAGTATCATAAGCTGTTTTCCAGTGATATGATAAACCTTCACTTGAGAATATATTATTATTTTAATGCTGATAATGATCACTTAAAATAACAGTCTACAACAAATTAATAGTAAAGCCCTAACTTTGAAGCAGAAGAGAAAAGTCTGAATTCTTTGCAGGCAAATTAATGACTGTTGCAGATTTCACATATATTTTTTTAATGATTAGGAAAGTTAATCCAGTTATTCCCAGAAGCCTACATGCAGTTATGAAATCCTTCATCTTTTTATGACTGAGGTTTATCTTGAGGTTTGTTTCTCATTTTTAGTAAATCACTGTATGTTCCTCTGATGTTAACTCTGATTATGTTTCTAATGGTCAGAGCGAAGTCCGCTTTTTTATTCTTTGACTTTACTATATCATCCTGGGTACCTTCACTATGTTTTTTGTGTCAATTTATCATGTAATGGAACATCAATAAGCAGAATTATTGGGAAATATTCTTTTTCTTTCCCCTTTTTTTTCTACTTTTTAATAAATACAGATAAATGTTGGAATCAGGACATCTTTTTCTCCTCCTTAAACTTATAAAATCATATTTGTCTGAATGTCAGAGTTTGAGAAGAAATTATATTGGAGAATTACTTGTTACCTCAGAAAGTATGGATAACACCAAAAACGTCAATTTATCTTTGCTAGATGTTTTAAAAATATCAGATTTGTATTTCTTGATATAGTTTGTCTTACTCTATAGTGAATCACAAACTTTTCTTCCTTTCTGCCTTTATCTATTCTAAGAATGCCTTCTTATAAAATCATAGAATAGTTTGGGTTGGAAGGGACCTTTAAAGGTCATCTAGTGCAACTCCCCTAAAGTGAGTAGGGACATCTGCAACTAGATCAGGTTGCCCCGAGCCCCATCCAACCTGACTTTATTTCTTTCCACGTATGGAAACATCTACCACCTCTCTGGGCAACCTGTGCCAGTGTTTCACCACCCTCAGTGGGAAAAATTTCTTCTTTATATCTAGTCAAAATCTGCCCTCTTTTAGTTTAAAACCATTGCCCCTTGTCCAGTTGCCACAGGCCCTGCTAAAAAGTCTGTCCCCTTCTTTCTTATAAGACCCCTTTCTTGTAAGTACTGGAAGGCTGCAATAAGGTCTCCCGAGAACCTTCCCTTCTCCAGGCTGAAAAACCCCAACTCTCTCAGCCTTTCTTCACAGGAGAGGTGTTCTTGATAATATATTCCTCACTAAAGTATTTCTTCAATAATATTTCTTAAATCTGGAACCTGATTAATTATTACTTGATTATTAATTAATTATTACATGCTCCTTTTGGACATTTCTGATATATGATCTCTGTTACTGGTTTGTCTTATTTATTTATTCTTTATTTTCCCACCAATAACTGTGTGTCTTTTTAATGATAACATATTATGTCTTCTTCCCCTCACAGCTATTTTCATTGTGAGAAAAAGCTTACCATTGTAATATCACTAATCCAATTTGTATTCCTAATGTTAGCTTCATAAAAATCTAAAGTCATACAACTACAATCAACTAGGGATTCTGAAAATTACTGAGAATTGAGAACCTAATTATACAAAGTTCATTTAGAAGTAGTCACATATCATAAATCAGCTATTAGTGGAGTTACTGCAAAGAATGAAATTAACTTTCAAAATCTCTCAGAGTTGTACTGCATAATACTTCAACCTCAAGATAAAGAAGGTAAATGTTTTTGGTGATGCTATTATGGTATCCAAGATTGAGACAACAAAGACCTTTCAATTCCTGGGACCAAAACCAGAACAGAATTTACAGCATCACAGATTCACTAGGTTGGAAAGGACCTT
>NW_010519782.1:0-46168 GCF_000687285.1 Phaethon lepturus
TTGGAACAGGCTGCCCAGGGACGTGGTGGAGACACCTGCACTGGAAGTGTTCAAAAAAAAGTGTAGATGTGGCACTTCAGGATATGGTTTAATGGCCATGGTGGTGTTGGGTTGGTCGTTGGACTTGATGATCTTAAAGGTCTTTTCCAACCCTAATGATTCTGTCACTGATTGTTAATCTGTAAGTAGAGCTTCAGGTCCCAAATTTAACTACTGCTTTCCCAAGGGTAACAGGAGGTCGGTATATGGCCAAAAACTGTCTTTTGAACCATGTTTGTAAATAAGGCAGATGATTGTTTCATTATTACTTGGGTATACGTTGCCCAATTTTCTTAAGTCTAATTTCACCAAGCCCTCTCACCATGTCAGTATACTATATATATATACACGCACACACATATAAAGAAATTCTGAAATGATAAGCTGAACACTAACGCTAGTCACAGTGTTCAAAGCTTTGAGCTAGGAGCCCGTTCTTCCCATGGACCTCAGACTGACAGGTGGCTTTGCAAGAGTTTTTAAATATATCTTTGAAGATTTAAAAATAGTTTTATACCAGAAGGCAAATATGCAGCAGCTGCTTCTGTGAAGCTTATCTTTCAATTGGCAATAAATAGTGTATGGCTCAGGGATTTTTGATATAGTTTGGCCTATTTATTCTGTTATACCTGAATGGATTGCTTTAATATACTATTGAGATGAGCTCCTACTCTGGAAGGTCATTATATGGTAATGAATTATCATCTTTTCTTATCCCAGATACTAAAGCACAGCTTTCTCAGTCTGCAGTGCTATCAATAGGCGTCTGTGGCGAGAGGTCGGCTGGGGAAGCGCTTCAGGCGAGGGGCTGTAATCTGTGAGTCACGGGCAGCCAGTGGACCTTTCCTTTTATCAGCAAGGCAGCTATCTCCTGGGAGGTTGGCACGTGTTTATCACACAGTAGACTTTAAAACATACCTTTTTCCTGTGATTTTCTACTGCTAACTTCATTGAGAGAGGTGACATTTAAAGCTTCACATCATTTTCTGTAATTTTGATATATTTTTCTCCTCCTCTCCCCCTTTTTAAATTTATTTTTAATGGGCGCTCTATACGAATATTCTCTGGGGTAAAGCAGATTTGAGAGAAAAGCATCGGTTTGTTTCTTTTTCTGGAAGATTTGTTACATAACAACCATACAGAACTATAATGATCTCTAATTTAAAGCTTTGTTTACCCCATGTTTCATTTTCTAAACACAAATTAATACTCAGTGGATAAGATGTCTAGCTTGAACTGAGTTGAAAATTAAGGTCAATCTTGGGGAGCCAGGTCCTTGGATTGTGTATTGGTTGAAGTTTGTCATTATTCAATGTAGGTAAAATAGCTTTTATTCAGTATGTGTCCTGAAGAAGACAGGAAGTCTGTGGTATTAAGAATTGCCAGCTACTACATAGATAATTGGAGGCGAATTGTATGTGAATTCCTCTTACACAAAACTCTTCAAATGTTGGTAATAATAATTCTGATAAATAAGCCAAAGAGCAATTACTGAGCAATGAGTTGGTTAGCTACCACCTGAAGGCATAATTCTATAAGACAAATGCACATGGACTTTGACAACTGACAAGATGGCAATCTACACAGCAGAAAACTCTCCCCCCCTTACCACTTTACGGTAACGTTACTTATTTGGTTATTATCATTCATCTTTTGTGTTATATGGAAAAATTAGTTCTAATGGAGGTAAAATACCTTAGAAATTGCCTACCCTTTCTTTTTTATAAGCAAAAGCTCTTTGCTCTTATAGTATAGTTTTGTACAAATCCCTTTCTGTTTGGGAGATGAGCAACATCCCAGCACATCCATAGGGCTCAGTTTTCAAGGAGAAGGCCAAAGGAAGTTTCTGTGGGTGATCTGCCTGATGTTACTACAAGACAGAAACTGAGCTGGCTGCAGAGGTGTCACCAAAGCTGAAATTCATCAGGTTTCTTCTGTTCTGCGTTAAGCTACTGTATCTGACTTAGGCTGGAGAAAAAAAAATTATGTTCAGCTTGTTTAGATACCACCTATGTAGTTAACTTTATACAGGTTAAATATGGTTGTAAGGTGCCGGGAAAGTAGATGATGCATAAACCAGGCCTTCCAGAAAATAGTTCTACAGTAAATTGTACTTTTGCTCATAATGAAGCTACATATAAACTACACAGTGAGCCAAGTCATGCCCATGTTGAACCGTTGAGTGACATGCCAAACCTGCTACTATTACTTCATTATTCTTGATTCCCTTATTTCCTACATAATTCTATTTTTTGCCACTTTAAAAATGTTATTTTCTGTTAAAAAAAAAAAATCACGAAGGTCAAGAGAAGTGTTACTGTGAGTATATACTGCATGCAAACTAAATTATTTGTATTGTCCTTCCTGTCTTGCAGAGTAACAGCAGGACCAAGTTTCAGAGATCCATAGATGGTTCCCAGAGCACACATTAGAGAATTGGTGTGATAAACAGTGGAGTCTGTTTACGTTTTAACTTCTGCTTCCTCTGCTGGTGGTAAGTTTTAAAAAATTTTTATTTAAAAATTAAAAAAATTTATTACCTAATCTAAGGAGGTGTGTGGATTGACATTCTCCGTTTTCATTCTGTCTCATTGCATGAGAATGAATGAGACCTTAAGAAAGTGTTGCTGGAGAGGGGAAAGGGCTGGTCAATGCAACTGCTTTGCTATTATTCCTGGTAAGCTCTGTGCATCCTGGTGGATAGAAGCTTGATTTTGATAATGTCATGTGGCTATTTATGTAACAAAGATTAAAGGCACATTTTAACAGACATTTGGTTTCTAAACTTATTAAAAGGAAACAATGGCTTTTTTTCCCAGGTGGTAGTTTAATATAATGGAAATCATCAGAATGAGCAATCATTTTTTGAGCAGGTGCTTAGCATCATTACCCTGTATTAGGAAATGTAAAGACATGATATATAAAAATGAACCTCTGGTGTCACGTACTCTCTAGTAAATGAAAAATAATTTCACTCCTGTCAGTTCAGCTTAACCAACATTAAATTAGCACAAATGATATCAGAATCAGGCCCTGAGACTATGCAATATATTGAAGAAGATATGGTGAAGTGTATTATCTATCATTAAATTAATTTTTTATTTCCCCAAACTACTCTTATTGGCATCAAGTACACTGAATGTATTTTAAATATAAATATAAAATTACAAACCTGAGTACACTTCATTTGTGTAAGCTGTAAGTTAGAACTTGCTTTCACTGCTAGGAGTGGCATTACCAAACTATTTAAATAAAGGAAAAATGATGATAGGATTACTAAAGAAAACAGTAGCAAAATATGCACAGCTAGAAGATGTTACATTAAGGAAATAATGTACAATAGCAACAATATACAAAAAATCCTTGCTAATCGTTGTGCTTTGAACAATGTGCATTCTGCAAGAACGCGCCATAACTTTTGGAGGCCAAAACCAAATTATTTTCTTGCTGAATGAAATTCAAAGACAACAATCCCTGATACCATTTTAGTGTAAAACCCACAGTCATTCAGAAGTTTACACTCTTAGATTTGGTCTCAGTCTCAGCATGTCTGTATGAATGTTCTTGATTATTGCTTGCTTAATTGAATATAAATTTATATTTGACACATGTGCATAGTTGATATGTATAAGGTTTACATATACAGATAGCTTCTTAATCCCACAGACTCTAACAATCCTTGAAAGAACTCTGGTCTCAAACAACTAGCCATGCAATTAATTGTTTTTCTGTGGTAACTGGAAGCCTTAACACATTTTTCTGTGGTTTTTTTTTGTTGTTGTTGTTGTATGGTTTGTTTTTTTTAAATCAGAAACTGTCTCCAAATTAAGGATTTCTGCTCAGACCTTGTGCCTGTGCTTTGTGGTCTCCAAGAAATTAAACTTAATAGAAAATGATCGAGTAAATGTATGTGTGCTCTGAAATCTCTGTAAATTAGAAGTTAGGTGCTTTTTCGTGTGAAAAGCTGTACCTCAGACTAGTTTGACATACAAAAATGTTCCCCATCACTTTCCCCGTCCAGAACTGCTTGAGGAAGATGGTGTTGACTGAAAAACTTTTCTCTCAAAATGGGGTTTTGACTGTGTAGGTGTAAGTGCAGCCTCACACAAGGTTGTTTTGTCCTTGTACTCTCGTGACGAGGTGCTAGACCAATTGCTGTAATTAGGAATTCAACACATTCTAATTTTGGAAAGCAAATAACATTCTTAGTGCAAACCTCTACTTGGGAAAAAAACCCCACACCAGGCTATAATTCCCAGAAGTCTTTGTGAGAACATTTGAAAACTGGCAGAGCAGAGATAAATGCAAAGAAAACACTTTGAAAGCATGTTTCAAGCAAAGCATTTCAAAGTGCTGCCAATAAAGACTTCCACTACCACATCACTTCACAATTTTAAACCCGTGCAAATACTTTTTAAAAAAACAAAAAAAAAAACACCCACAAAAAAACCCCAAAAAACAACAACAACAACAAAAAAACCCCAACCCCAACCAAAAAAACCCAACCCTCCTCTCAGGAGTCACCACCCAAGCAGTCCTAATAGCAGCTGTCTGGGAGTTCAAGAGTTTAGCTTAAGAATTAAGGAAATCCTGCAACTGCTGACACACTTCACACAAAGGTAATTGCAGATGACCTGAGCAAGGTCCCACCTTGAACAAAATGGGGAGAAGTGACAGAAACGGTCTGAGGCAGGTTCTGTTTCACAGTGTCACAGCTGTGGGACAAAGTTAACTATGTCTTGGGTTTTAAGCGATTGGTAAAGGGAAGAAAAACCAACAAAGTATATGTAACTCTTTCTAATCAGAGGAGAGAAGGCGGTATCTGAAAAAATATGAGAAAGCAAGGCTAAAGAACAACCTGGCAGGCAGACAGAGGAAACGCCTTTCATTAAGGTAGATGCTCTGACTTTTTCAAAAGAAAGTTCAGGTCCTGTTTTGTCCTCAAATGCTGTGGTCCTTTGCAAAGGCAAGACCTTCTAAGGAGATCAGTCAGCAATACAGAAACCACTAACTTGGGAAACCATAAATACTGTAAAAAGCATTGCTAGAGAGCATTTATTTTTCTTGTGTTCCCATGACTGACAGGATTATCTCATCCAAGTCTACTTTTGCAGTTATACACCATGTCATTCAAGAATAGTAGAGAAAGAGTGGCATCCTTCTCACTAGATGCACTTTCGGACTCTTCTAACTACCCTTACAGTAAGACTTCATCCAAGTTAAAATAGCATTCCATAACTGAGGCCATATCAACCAAGAAGTCATTCTTCTGTTACCTTAGAAAAAGGATGGATTCAAACGTACTAGTTCAGCTAGGATACTCACTGGGCATTTTGCAATCTGTGAAGTGGTAGTCTATAACCATCAGAAAATGGTAGTCTAAAACCGTCAGAAAATCCCCTGTAAGGGGAGTGGAAATTGTCTGTATTCTATAGATGCGTCTAGTTTCTGCACGCATTATCCGGAGACCCTTTATCTTTAGGAAGATGTCTTTGCAAAGGCAAAATGAAGTTGGGATTTTCCAGGGCAAGTCTAAAAGTGCTTGGAGGTACTACTTCCATTAGCATACGGAAGCTGAAAAAAAAACCCCAGATGTCATAGAAAAATATTTCATGAATAGGATAGCTGGTTTGCATTGCATATAGCTGCATGGGGTCTTGCTTTCTAAACACAAGTGTCTGCACAGGGTACTGATTGTTATGAATCTGTTGCTGTAGTAACAGATTTCTCTCTCTTCAGTATGCAGGGAAGGCAAGGTACAAATCTGTTTTTGGGATCTTGGGTGTTAGAACATTGAGTGCAACATCTCTAAAATCCCTCTGAGATTGATCTCAATTCCTTACTTCCCCAAATCTGTATTTGGTTGGAATATAGGAAAGAATTAGCATCACAAACAGATGTTTACAGATCAACCTGCTGCAGGTGTGGGGCCATGCAGGCAGAGCCATCCGTGGAGCCCGGGGCAGGGGTTTGAGTGTGCTCCCTGGGTTGGCACCAAGGAGCCCTGGAATGGGACCGGGAACCCAAGAACAGCCCTGGGATGTGAACTATGCGGGGGGAGTAAGTCAGCCTTGAAATGGAGAGAAGAGCAGCTGACTTGCTGGCAATGTGTTTTTAGGGGAACTTTGCAGGTTTTGTGAGAATCACAAAACAGTTCAAATGTAGCTCAAAAAGGTTGCGGAACTTGAGGCAGCAAAAACAACACTTGTCTATGGCACTAAAACTTAGCATGGAAATTTTTCCATATGACTTCTACCTCTCTGAAGGTAAAGACTGGTAATGAAACTCTGGACATAAGCTTAATGACCCCAGTGTGAAAGGGCTCCTATAAAATGATTTCTCCTTTTGTTGGCTGCTTCTAACCAACACTTTAGAAACACGTAAACGATTTACAGCAACAAAGGGCTTTTTTTTTTTTTTTTCTCTCTGACCCAAATGTAGCAATTGCTGCTTTTAGTTTATAGTTCTCCTTCTGAGAGGAAAAAAAAAAAATCTATGATGATTAGATCAAAGGACATGCGGAGCCAAAGGAGATAAGTGACAGATGGTCACTGAATGACCACACAAAGCCATAACATCAGAGATCCTGGAAAGGACCCTGATCCAGGGAACGAGTAGCATGGTGCAGTTTCCAAAACTTAAGTAGGTACTTTTGACACATAACTCTAACCTCACTCTGAAATATTTTTAAAACTCCTCAATATCGTGCCTGCGGGGGGAAGCTATTTTTTTGTGTTGGCAGTGATTTCAGGAATGAATTTTGGCAAGCTCAGTTGAGTTCCCTCACTGCACAGTACATGGTAATGTTCATTATGATTATATCAAATACTATCCATTCTGTGCAGAATTAAATCTGATCTAATTTTGAAATGGATTCAAACTCCGTAATACCCAGGTGCATTCTGGAACCAGATTTTTCTTGGTAATTAGTCCACCACTCCTTGACGTTTAATTTTTTTCATTTTGTACAAAACTCTTACTGCATTTTACGTTATTGCTTTTCAAATGGAAAAATATTTAGCAGTGCAATAAATGGGTCTTCTATTTTTTTTTTTTTTTTTTTAGAGGCCAAGAGACCACAACAATGGACCATGAAGATCCCTCAGCTTGCTCAGCGCTTTGCTCCTGAAGAAGCAGAATACCTTTCCAATAACCAGGGCTGAAGCTCTGGAGAGTTTTGAGTATTAAATGTTTCTAATCTTTTATTCTGCTTTACTTATCTGGCAATACATATTCATGAGGAAGGTCGTTATAGCAGCACCCAGTACTGTGGCTCCAGTTTTGAGCAGTGGCACTCAATGCTTAACAGCCACACTCACGGAAGAGCATTGCAGAACTGAATACTGAGGTAGTTAGAAGAAAGCAATTTTCTGAAATCTAATGAAACCAAAAAAGTTTTCACTTACATTACTGGGCTACCAGGGGGAAAAGATATTTCTAACTTATTGAGTCTGTCTTCCTACAGATTTTAAAATGCCATTTTGCCTTGAGAGCGCTCTGGTGGGGTGCTGCATAATGTATTTTTGAGATGCAAGAGGTGCTGCACAGGGTGAGCAAAGATGGTGGGCTGAACTTCACAGACTTAAATAGCCTGGTTGCCGAATTTCAGTGAAGAGTGGGCTGAAAAATGGTGCAAAGATCAGGTTTGTTCTGCTACAGCTGGGCTCTGTGACCAGTCAAGATCTTGATGACAGACATGATGACACTGAAAAACTTTTGGTGTAAAACAAACTAATTACAAAGTGAGCTTTGGGTAACAACAAGATGCAGAACAGAATTTAGGGGAAGCTCCTGAAGAGTCCCTCAGACCACCTGAGCTTGAAGGAGCTCTGGAGTTACTCCAAACCTGACCACTGGTCCCAAATGTGAGCACATACAAAAGCAATGTTGGGGCATCCCTCCTGTAAACTACATTTCTCAAATACCTGAAAACCCAGCCACCTTTGAGTATCCTGCCTCACATCAATCTATTTGTACTCTCAGTACAGTATAAAGCTATTTTTCAAGTGATTTATAGTTTCATGATAATACAATTGTATGCAGACTACTTAGAGTAACATATGCTAGCTAAAATGTTGCTAGCATTCAAATATGTATATTTTTAATATTTCCCAAATCAACTATTTAATTCAAATTACTACCTATATCAATGTCAACACATTTCAATGTATGTCAGTGTGCATCTGTTTCGACGAGTGGGTGGCATTAAATATAATATATAATCAATGTATTTCTATACCATGAACTGGATATTACTTTCTTATAAACTGTGTTTTGTCAGAGCATTAGTTGGACTCATTAGATTCAAGTACTTATGCATGTATTGAGCAGCAAAGAATAACATAGCACAACACAATGAAGCATCCCTATCTCCTAGCTGAGTCTACCCATCTTTCTCTCTAGCCTCTGCTCACTGACTTTATCTCCTTTTCTCTTTCATGTTCTGCAGGTGTGACCTTGATTGCAACCTGCGGCATGGAGCAGGAAGGCCATTTCCACCTATTCTTATGCAATTTATGCCTTGACATACAATGTTAATGTGAAAGGCTGGTGAGTTTTCTGCAGGTGACTTCAGAAGGAAGTAAAAAGGAAAAAAATCTCAAAGCAGCAGCAAGTCCCTTGTATGCCATTTGGGGCTAATGGAGATCTTGCTCCCGCTGTCTTTCTAGGGCCTGGCAGCTTCTGGAGGAGTCCTGCCTCCTGTTGGTACCCATCTCTCATTTTGGGATGGGGGGGTATCAAGTCAGAGAAAAACACTCAGTACCCATTCTTTAGCATCAGCTTTTATCTTCACTGTTCTGTGGGATTGGCTGTCTCTGTGCTGCAGTCAGGGTCCTCCACCTTTTTATTTCAGTGATTACAAGGTAAGATTTTGTAGCACCCTTCTCACCATTGTAATCCTGGAGACAGCTTCTGTACCCTCCCTGCACTTACCTGTATTCTGCCCCTGATACTGGTCTGAAAAATTGTTTCTTCTTCCATGAATGTCGCCTTCCTTGCTCCTGAGTCTATGCCAAGTGCCTCTGTCTGACACATCCCCTCTTGGCTTCCCTGCCCGTCTCTGGCATTGGGCTGCTCACTGCAGGAATAGCTGAGGTGCACCTGGAGGTCCTGCACCAGCACTGTGGATCTGTGTCCATGCTGCAAACCCCACGCTCATCCCTGGCAAGCTTTGGGCTGCTAAACTCGGAGCCACCCCTACACACAGCCCTGGTGGTGCTGCTGGGCTGGGGGAGCTCCTTCAGGTCCAGCTGGCCCTGGATGATTTTAGGTAACTGCTCTTTCTTGCTATCTGCAGCACTTTTGTAGCCAGAAAGTGGCCTTTTCCTTCCAGTGGTTTTAAAATGGCAACTTAGTTTCAGGGTTTTTTAAAGGAACAAATTATTTTCCACACCTGAGACAGCTTTTATCAGAATATTCTTAATATTAAACACTGCTGCCATTCAATGAGTTAAAACCACCACTCTCTAGAGACTATTAAAAATTCAGTAACCTTGGCAACAAAATAAAAACTGATACTGATTTAGTTGTTTAAAATGAGGAACATACGCCCTTATGTGTGTGAACATATTGTTAACAGATTGGCTTGGGTTGTTTTTATTTTCCTAATTGTATGGCTCAATCCTACATATTTCCGTCCTCTTGCTTCCTTAAACATTCCAGCATTAGAAAATACCATTTTTTTCTTATAAAACCTGGTCTACATCATACACCATTATCTGAGGGGGAGATCTTCTCTGTGAAACAGAACCAGAAAGTGTCCAGAAAGTGGTGCAGGAGCCTATAGACACTCTTGTCAACTAACTGTAAACAGAAAATAAAAGTATACACTCAGGTAATTTTTAAAGGCAAACTGAGTAGTCACTCATGATTATTTTCATACGAATCTTCTAGAGAGTGTATAAACTTGCCCTGTTCCAGTGCTTTTCAGAAGTCTAGATTTGCATTTTAAAAGGCTAAAAAGTGCATGACGAGGTAGATAGTATTTATTCCAGGTTAGGAATGAAGAAGAGAAATATTCCTTTCAAGGCTGAAGTCTGGTATAGCTCCGGAAGCTGAGCTGTGTGTTAAAAGAAAAGCTGGTGAGTTTGGACAGTGTTCCTAAACATGGAAGCATGGAAGTGTCTGGGAATAGCAGAAAAAGGCTGGATGGCAGTGTGCCCCAGCACCCAGCATCACTGAGGTCGCTGATGCTCTGCACCTCTGCAGAGCTTCGCAATTGAAAAGTGCCCTTACATTTGGCTGCCTGAGTTTTTGTGTGTGCGTTTGCTTTTGCAAATTGTAGTGAAGTATTCCCCTCATTCACTTAAGGGGCTTGAGGCAGTAAGTTCAGGCCATCTAACAGCAAGCTCCAATAAGTGCTGTATGGTTTATTTTTTTTGTAAGTTTGTGAAATAATTTGTTTCCCCAAGCTAGTGATAATATGGATTTGGAGCACAGCTTTCCCAGATTTATTTAATAAAAGGTTACCATTTTTCTTCTAGCAGAAACAAGCAGAGAAAAGAAAGCTATTCTCCTCTACACAATGGAAGGTAGGATTATAGAATAAACGCAAGGGAGATAAGAAAGGTGAATCAATTTAAATGACCTTTATTCAGGCTTCATTGAAACAAATGAATAGGAGGATTTATTCCCCAGAAAATAAAGCGGAAATAAGAAAATAATGACTAAATAGCAAACTAAAAGGAAAAATTCTAATTACACTGAAAGAGATTTGCCAGGGTTTCTTAGTTTAAAATTTAAAATAACTAAGAGTATGTTAAAACATGTATAAATGAAAGCTGAGCAAACATAATAAAACCACTTGCATAGCTAAGCTGGGAGTAGGATATAGTGCTGTGCTTGCAGCGGAGAAATAGCTTTGCCTGTTTGCACCATTAACCTTCTAAAATTTAGTCCTCCTACCTTATGGATCAACTGTTTTAGAGATTAATTGGCTCTCTAATCCTGTGAAATCCTGTTTTTATATTTCTCACATAGGACAGGACTCTAAATATTCTGCTGCAGAGCTAGGCAAAAAAGCAAGCAAGTGGGGTTTTAATGGAGTCACAAACAATAGGTGTGGGGCAACCCCCGTCATGGTGCCTGGGATGCTCAGTCTGATGTCCGATTACCTGGTTGTGCAAGGCAGAGGCATCCCTGAGGTGAGTTTCAAGCATACAAATACCTGCTGCCCAGCCCAGGCGGGGAGCCTGCGGTGTGTGCTGGGGTGCACCAAGGCCCCTTGCAGCTCCTGGGCATGTGCCAGGAGCCTTTGCTGCTTGCGGCCAGCCGAACACTGCTTCTAAGTAAGCTGAAGGTCATCTGCCTTGCAGCGATGGGCAGAATTTTATATGAGCTTTTTCCCCAAAATGTTTTTTCATATGTTTTAAAAAAAAACCTCTTAATTTAATGAATGCAGTTGTTCTGGTGCCTCTTTTTTCTGTTTATTTATTTAGCTTAAAATGGGTATCTTTGCCTCTCTTTGATATGGCAATCAACCAACTAAAACCATTAATTACATGGTGATAATTTCTGCCAGTGCACAGACTCTGGGGTAACAGATTTCAGCAAAGTGATGGAATTTGGCAGCTTTCCTTTCCTAGCAAGATTATGTCAGTTGCTCCTAAATCCATTGATCCAGTGAGACAGTACTTAGTTAATTTAATGAGAAACAAAGGATTTTAGCCTGCAGAATTTACAGTACTAACAAGACAGGTTATTATTGGAAGCTATTTCCAATAAAAACACTTCAATCAGCCAACAAGAATATTGTCCCTTGATTAAAAAAAATGGTGCATTGTTTATCATTATCACCACAAGGTTAGGCTAATGCTAGAAAATATTGTATGCTTACACCGGTGTTGGCTATGGTTACAGAGTGCCTGTTTTGTTTTAACAGCATTAATATGAATCACTCTTGCAAACACCTTTGTAGGGTGCAACCATGTGCATGGATGGTTTTGGTTCTTCTCGTTAATTATTTCCTCACCAGTGAAGCCTGTTCTGCTGGTGTGTGGCTGCCAGATAGCTGCCAGGGCAATGTGGTGGGCAGGGGAAACAACACTTTGAACTGGAAAATGCAGATTTGCTTCTCAGCAAACTGTGCCCAAGAAGTATTGGTTTCAGCCGAGGAGTCCAGCACAAGCTGAACATACAGGAAAACTGTGTTGAACTTGCATGACACTGGAGCCTGTCTTTGCCATATCTCTAAGCTCAATTAATTGTTCCAAAGAGACATCATAAGCCTGGCTTTTAATTTAACTCTACAAAGGCAAAGCAACTCTGCTGGTAGCAGAAACAAGCAAAGAAACCAAAACACTGCTCAGCAAAAGAGCAGACCAAAGCAAGCCAATGAGGAGCCAACTAAATGAAAAATGCAGCCCATGAGCCTCTGTTCGTTCACTTGTGCTGTGCAGAGGCAGGTATAAAAGCATCTGAGGTGGACAGGCCGGCCCTGCCCAGATTTTGACTCTGCAAGGAACGTCTAGTAAGCAAATGTATTCTGCAGAGAAGTGTCTCTCCTGCAGTCCCAAGAAGTCAGAGCAGCAGCCAGGAGGTATCAGGTAGTCTCCACTTACTCGGTATGTATTTGCACTAATTGCCTCTGGCCTTCGGTTTTGTAGACTGTGCTTGCAGGATGTTTTAACCACGAGCTGTGAGCAAAGATGCTATGGCAAGGGGTAATATTGCTCACCTCTGGAATGGTCTCTAATTCTGGCTTTTACAACAAACTTCATGGCTCCTTCTGTGGGTATTACTGCTTGTTTCTCCAGCACCCATTTTACAAATAGTTTGAACACTTCAGAGGGCTTTAAGGAAGAAACGTGAAGATGAGAAATAGTTTGTGGCAAAACAAAACTTTTCTTATAATGTAAATATTTAGAGGGACATGAACTTCCTGAGGTGTTTATTTAAAAGCATCCTCAATTTACAGCCAGCTCCAGCGTCACTGCTGTATACAAGTAGTAAGTCAGTTTACACATAAATGTAACAAGTTTGTCTCTTGTATTTCTCCTTGCTGACATAAAGTAGACATTTGAGTATAAAAATACTGTGATTAATTTAGGGAATTAGTTGGTTGAGTACTTAAACAATTCCCCTACTAGAAAAATAAGAACTATTTAACCAAAAGGGAAGTCCATGTCTTCTCTGAGGATGCTTTAAAAGACTATTTAAATCTTATAAATATTTTCAGGCCTGCATAGATGCTAATGGATTTTTTTAAGGGAAAAACAAAACAGCAATGTGTTTACGAGAAACAGCATCTTACCTTCTACTAAGCCAATTAAACAAAAGAGTAAATCCTGTGTTGTGACTGTGTGTTGAAAATTATCCCTGTGGAACTAGATTGTATCTCTGCTGAACAGTTGGGATTTTGTGGAAAATAACATGGGCATATTTCAGGTAAAAGCTGTTGCTAGAGGAGCATCGCATGGCCTTAAAGAACCAATGTGAAGATGCATGTTTCTCACCCTTCCCTCCCTTTGCTGTAAATAAAAGGCCCCAGGCAGTATCTGGTTCCCGTGCTCGTTTTAAGTTGTGGTTTGCCTGAAGACAAGACTGTTGTGGCCTAAAAGAGTAAGGATGATGTTTTGGGGGGGAGGGGATAAAAGAGAAATTTAAATCTTATTAACTTTGTTAATAAAACTACTCAGTACAATTATTTCTTTTTCCTTGGTGCTGGTGACTGAGTGTGTGCTTAAGTGCATATTTACATGAATACTTGCGCAGTTGAAGGTGAGCGCATACTCAAGCGTGGGGTTAGCGAGGTCCTCGCCCAGTGTATCTATCTTGGCCACTCATGAGGAAAGCTCCCCGATTTCTCCAAGATCTCAGCTTTCACAGAACCAGAATGAACCCTAATAACCTACTTTTATCCTTTTTGAGCAAACACACACCTACTTCATGATGGCTTTGTATCCTAAATGCACATTTGGTAATTAAGCTTGATCATGCAGACAGAAACATTATTTACACATATTCTGAAGACAAAATAGTAGTCTATTTAATTTACTTCAATACAAAGCTGGTGTGCATTGTGCCTAGCTGAGAGAAGAAAAAAAGGTCCGTGTTACTGTAACCCTTAAATCTGTAGAAAGTTTAAGGTGATGCAAGTGCTGCGGGTTTTTTGTGGCTTGGTTTTATTTTAATGCTCTACTTTAGTCTCAGTGAATGAGTTGACAAATGTTAAGATGAAACCTCAGCTGAAGGAGCTTCTGCAGAAATACTGTCCCCCTAGCAACATCATTACTATGCACAAGGAGTACATAAAACCTTATTCCCTTAAAAGACTCCATTTGAGATGGAAATAAAATTTTAAATAAAGATAAGGCACTTGCAAATGTTTCACATACCTCTAAATATACTGTAAGCACAATTTGAATAGAAGCAGGATTCATAATATAAACTCAGAAGAAAGACTGCAGTACTGAAGCAGATAACTAGCGGAACCACAGATACAGATCTTTTGTGTGAAAAGTGTGTTTCCACCATTATGCGTTGGGAGAAACAGATTATTTGATTTTGATTCCACAGAAATAGAAGTAAAGAGGACAATAGCATCCGCAAAGGGTAGCCGCTCTAATAATAGGAGAGGGCACGTGAATGGGGAAGGCTTGTGGCAGCCTAGTTATCGCCTAGAAGAGGCCTAGACCCTGCAAAGAGAGATGCTTCACAAAAGCCAGTCCTGTAAGAAGGCAAAGTGAATAGGAGAGGAAAATGAATCTTTTCAGTGGCCAGATGAAGGATGCACTCAGAATAATGTGCCTCTAGAAATAAATCCTCTTTCTCCTCCCTCAGAAGCTTACTTAGGAACCACAGCTTACGAAGTATTAATGGTTGCAGTAAGTTAATGAACATGTGTTGTGTTGGTGCAGTTTACCATTGACTAGCAAGAAGCATTCAGCAGTTTTAAAAATTCTGCTGCATCCTCCAAACTGTTGCTAAGGAAGAATGGTATCACCAGGAATCTCTAAGCAAATTCTTTGAATACATTGCTTTAAGTGATTGCGTATTTTCTCTTTATCAACCAAAGTGTTTGTGAATTGCTGTACACTGCAGTGCACGTCTGTCACCTTGCTTATAAAACCAGCTTCAGTAAGATGCCATAGGGTTATATCCTTATACATTTGTCACCAGAAACAGAGGGTCTCTTTCTGTTCCAACAGAACAAATGCACACAAAAAGCAGACTGGACTGCTCTGAGACCATAACTATGGGTCATCCATGCTGCCCAAGCTCTGCTGCACCCAGAGGCTGGCAGGGCTCTGCGCTGACCCTGCACAGTGAGCCGCTCTGATACTCAGAAATGGCCATTTATTACCCTTGCCCCCTCTCCCCAGGAAGCAGGGGGCCACGTCCCAGACAGCTGTACAGAACAAACCCAGCACTGCGGTACCTGCTGCTGCCAGCCCCCAGCCGGGGATGTGTACCCAACAGGGTCACCAGCTCCTGCCATGTCCCAGCACCTCAGCCCTACTGCAGAGCGACAGGAAGAGAACAAAGGAGCCTTAGGGCTTTTTCTGCTTTTCTCCCCTCTAAAAAAACATTTCCAGCAGCAACCTCACTGTAGCCTGTTCTGCTTTCGCAGCTGAGAAAACCCAGTGCAGGTGCAACGCAGTGGAATTCTTTTGATTTTGTACACCCCCCCCACTCACAATGAGTCTCTCAAATGGTATTGTTCATGCTTGCAACAGAGGTTACCAATTATATTGCATGTCTTTTACATAGCAACTGTTTACAAGAAAATTACATTGTTTATATATTTTTGCTGCAGTTAACAAATTATCTTAAATGTCAACGTGCTTGATACAAAAATAAGGGAGTTTACTGTATGCTTTAAAGTACTGCAATTGTTGGCAAATTGCATTCAGCACAGAATTATAGACATTTAAACATCATTCGTAAAGAAATTACTTTCCCAAGGGATTCATCTGACATCATAAACTATGAAAGTGAAGGCTTAGCAATTTATAAATGTCATCAGAACAAAACCACCCCAACTTCTGAGCATGATTAGTCACATGCAGTTAACAGCTTAACTAACAGTTGCACTGTACTGCTATTGATTTCTTATTGCTTTCCTGAGATTAATTTGATAGCCGTTCCTTTAGCATTAATTGTGCTGTGAGCTTCAGCGGAGCTTGGGAGCACGGAGGAGGTCAGCTCATGGACTGGACCCAGCAGTTTGTGGTATAATGATATAAAATGAGCCACATCTGTCACTCTGCATGTAAGAGCCATCCATAACCATCATCCTTGTCTTCAGCACTGCCTTCTGTGTCACCCTGGACCAAAAGTCCAAAATTTCAGAAGTGAAGTGCCTCATTAGTGCCCTTGTCTCTACTTAAATGCAGTAGTAAATGGGCTGGACAATTCACACAAAACTGCAGTAGCAAACCATACCCCATCATACCTTACACTTTCTGAGCCAGTAGCGTCTTTCTGTACCTACCCAGCAGCAGATCCCCAGTCAGTGCAGCAGGAGCTTTACAATTATGATGATAATGTAGTATGATTTGCATTTGATTCATACATATTACATATTTCACATGGATAATAAGGGGAACAGTGCAAATACCAAAAGAAAAGGCATAATGGGTTATAATACCTAGACAGGGATTCCAGAAAGAGAAAGAAAAACGTAATTGTTAAGAAGAATTTTTGGGAAATCTGAAGCAAAGAGACTCACTCTTAACAAAACTGACTGCAGAAACAGGAATTAGAACAGCCCCAAGAAGAGTGTTGTTATTTCCATGTATTTTCTCCCAACTAACTTACTTGCAATTTAGAAGACGAGCATCCTATGCAGACTGACATTAAAAATGAGCTTAAGTAGGAAGAAGAGAAAGGACGAATAATGTTCAAAACAAAGAAAAGTTGAGAGAGATGCATGCATTAAAAAATGGTAAATTGGCACTCAAGTACAGTGACAGGGGTATGATAGATAAATTGAAGGTGTCGTTTTTTTTCCCCAACAACAGAATCATTTCAAGCACGTTTCACTGTGTCTTCTTATTTATATTAAAATGTATTGATCATTAGAGGCTATGAAAAATGACAGCAACAATTTTTCGTCAGCTAGAAGGTCAGTCAGTGCTTATGAAGGAATATTGGTCTACAGCAACCTGAAGTCCACGAACAGCTGATGCCAACTTGCTGGTCTCCGTCAAGTCCCTGCACTCCATGTGCCTTTTCTACAAGGTGAAGATTGTATTTGTTCTAGTCATGATGAGTAATTAGCTCATAACTTCAAAGAGCTTAAATAACAGAAGTGTGGTGTCAGGGATATGTACTGTTACTAACAAGGAAGGAGAAGTCTCATGCATCTAAGACTTGAAAACAGGAACCCCATCATTTCACAGCTTTAGGGTAAGGAAGGATACGTTTTCTAGCTTCTTTTCTGAGCTTTTTATATGGGATACCTTCTCATTTATCAGATAGATAGCATTTCATTATCTTTCATGGTAATGCTCGAGTCATATAACATTTTTTCTAATAAATCTTAGATTTGCCAACCTAGCGGAGTATCAATAACATTACCTTTCAAAATACTGCTTTCAGCATTAGATACACAGGGCTACATCTTTCACATTAGCTTTTTTTGCAGTTTATCAAAATGAAACATGACACCTACTGTAAATGATATTCCCATTTAGTGCTTAATGATACATCTGCTTCCCATCATCCACAAATTCTGATGGTTTGCTAAACAGATACTTTGTTTAGTGACAACCTGTATGTCAAACTGCAGGTTTGTTAGCTTCAGCCTATCAGCAACAGAAGCTGGTGTAATTATGAGTTGGGTTTACAAGCTAAAATGGCTTAGTTATTACAACAGAAAAAAAGAGTTTACAAATACTGGATTTTACACCGCTCTGACATCTAGAAAGAAAGATCAGGTTTAAAATTTGAAGTGCCATCAAGTACTGTTACTGCTTTCCACTCAAAAGGGTAAAAGCGATGCTCTGGCAACAGTAACTCGCCCCAGAAGCTACCGCTACTGGGCTGAAAAATGTAAGAGAGAACATAAGAGTGTATTTTTGTTAGCTTCTGGTGTACTTGATAAGCCATGTGGACACATTCAGAATTTCACGGAATTCAGGGGCAAAAGAACATAGGAGAGCATATTCCTCCAGCTCCCCAAACTGGTGTCCAATGGAGCAGTCCCTAGGCTGGGTAGCACCTCTACTGTTCACTATGCCACTCTGCAGGGTTAAGTAGGGGAGATGTAGGCAAACGGTTTCCAAGTGTTTTTTGATGGCAGAACACACAAATTACAGTAGATCTGCAGCAAGGTAGTTTTTGAAAGTTAAGCCACAAAAAAAAAAAAAAAAAGGTTAAATGCAGTTTATGCGTTTCTGTGTAAATTAACTTGATGTTTTCTTCTTTTTTTTTCCTCTTAGACTCTAGGCTTTTTTAAAGAAGTTTTCTGAACCTTGACAGAATCAGTGGGAGTCTCAGTGGTGTAAATGAGCTCTTAACTCCACTGAGACAATAATCTGAGAGGAGTTAAATGTACATGCCTTTGTTGTCATACATACTTAGTAAAAAAACATTTAACTTGTGATTGGTATCCCAACTGTACATCCAAAACATGTTGCTTATCTTGTTACATCTCATATGAGTGGCTGTTGTATTGCTTTCAAAATAATTCATGCAGATTTTGATTCTATGGACCATTACACTAAGCTGACTCTGAAAAAGGGAGACCTAGACTTGTAAGAGTGAGGAAAAGTCATTGTTTTTCCTGATTTCAGTTCCTTTCTAAGGAAATCAAAACCTTTTTTGATCAAATAAGAACAAACAGTACATAGGCTCATATTTAAAATATGCTTCTTACACACCATATATATAATATAGCTTTACATCATGATAAATAGGGTGATTTCTATTAACTAGCAATACAAGATTTCTGTATAATTACTATAAACTGTTAGCATAGATTAATGGTGATTTAGAAAAGAATCTCAATGGTAGAAGTTCATGCCATGATCTAAAATGGAATGTCCCTTGGCTATGGTTACTTTGACCAGCCATAAATTAAAAAGCGAAGCTGTATCTGATCCGGTCTCAGCACCAAGCCACTAAATCTGCTCAGTCTGCATGTTTAAAGAGATCAGCAATCAGAAGGTTCTTTCCAATGTTTCTTTCAGAACTGTCTGTCTTCACCCTGAGCTTGTCCCTGGAGATTGCGTGTCCATAATTTCAGGACAGAACTCAAGGAAAGTCCCCTCTTCCCTGACAAAAATCTGCAAACTACAGATAACCCAAAGTTAACTTCCATTTCCGTTTTTAGCATCAAACCTCCCTCAGCCAGCCCTTGTTTGATATCACCAATTTTAGAGCTGCTTCACATGGTAGCAAATTATCCATACTGTTACTCATTTACATTTATTAAAAAGTTACAATTTTATATCCCCAAAGTGGCTGTAGATGAACCATTTATGGTTCAGGAATGGAAGTGGCCAATACTGTAACCATGTCCAAGGCCCCAGCCCTGCTGGCCTACTCCAGCAATGACGACAATTTTTTTGCAGAGAACGGGCACCTACAACTCTAGAAAAGAAGATGTACTAAAGGACATTAATATGTATAGAAAGAAAAAACTCTCCATTTTTATCTCTGGAGAGAATTTCTCCCAGGCTTTTGGCCAGGCTGGTGCGTGGGGAGAAGGCGTTGCCTTCTTTCTCCATTCCACTCACGCTGGAGCTCAAACTCGGGAGCAGATGGCTCTCTGGCCGTCACTCAGAAACCTCACCCACACACTTCTCTGGTGATGCATCAAGCTGTTAGAGGTTGACTGTGATCCTGAGCGTCCCAGGGAAATGGCCTTGTCAAAATAAAGTTGACCTCTAAATGACACTCCAAATATTAAGACACCTCGGGTGCTACTGGGAGAAGGCAGAAAGCTGACTTAATGTGAGCCTTTCACCTGAGTTTCCAGCCTTTGCCATGCTCACATCAGGTTAAAGGAAGAGTAAGAGGCAAATCATTATTTTTGATCTTACCTGTCACTCAGTATATTTCCTCCTAAGAAAGCTGATAGCTCAAGGGATGTGCCCCAGGTACCATTATTTGGCATCAGTCCCAAAGGAGAAAGTAGCAATCCATTATTCTGAAAGACAGTTCAATATTTAACGAGAAATTAATTTTTTTTAAATATTACCCCTTTTCTAAGTGAAAACTCTACAGTCACTTGAGAAGATCATATCTACGCCCTTACCTAAAGTCTCTAGTTCTGCAAACTTCTCTTTCTGCTGCGATGATCCCTTTTTTCCTGACACCCACAGGAAGGCTGGTCATGAGGCGGTTGTGGTGAATGCAGCCATTGCTACACATCCCATCCTAGACTTGGGACTGAGAGCTGGCTCCCATCCTCCCTTCCATCCAGGCCACCAAAATGTTGCTCATTTCTTCATGCTGCTGCCTTTGTCTCCATAGTGACACTGATGCTTTAGCTGCCACCTGAACGTTGTTCCTCAGCCGCTGCTCTCCTGCCACCGCTCTGGGCCCACTGCTGCATGCCAGGGCACAGGGATGCTGCTTGGACCTGAACCACCATGCTAACGTTTCATTTGCCTTCATTTTCCACTTGCTCTGCTCCAAACTGGTTTTACTTCTCTTCCTCCAGTTCAGCTGCCAAATGAAGAAAAAAAAAAAGAATAAAAATGTTCATTAGCTTAGACATGTCCAACACGATTCAAGTTCTTTACTGCACTTCTCAGACCTGTCCTGGAACTGCATGCAACCTTCTACAGTTATTACAGACAAAAATCTCCAACTCAGGAGCAGAAGTTACGTTAAAAACAGTTTGGCTGTGTAAAGCGCTTGATGAAAGGAAAATGCGATGGCCAAATTGCCTTCTCTCATCTGTGTCCCTCCTTGGCCTGGCACAGACTCCATCGAGATGAATGGAAAGACTCCTATTGCTGTCAATGGGCTGGGGATCAAGCTCTTGATGTCCATGCTTTGAGGGACTGAGCAAAAAGCACCTTTGTACCGCATATATCTAGGTAATTTTAATTGTGGCAGTGGAGTGAAACGGCACCTGTACCTGAAGGACAGTAAAGGGAAAGTTAACAAAGGGCTGTGAAGTGCCATGAGACAGAGGGAATTGCCTGCCAGTGAAAATAATGGTAAGTCTAGGAGATGCTTTTTTTTTTTTGTAAAAGAATATTTAAAAGTTTAGCCTCTGCCTCTTCTCTGTGTAAGTGCAGTATTGACTTTTGTTAATGTGTGGCTCACTGGACATGTACGTCCTGCCTTACTGAGATGCAGTGGAGAATTGTGCTCCTCCTCAGCTCTCCTCAGCCCCGGCCAGCAAACCAGCTTCTGCTGGACACTGGTCCCAATGTCTCTGCTCCTGAGAGCAGGATTTAACCACTGTCTCTCTGCCAGATGCACCTTTTCTCCTTTGAAAGACATTCTCTCCTGCCTTCTGTGCTGAGAGTTTCCCTGGGGATGCAGGGCAATTTTGTCCTTCCGCTCTCCTATGTGAATTGCTCCCACATGCGTTATCTCCGAGACCAGCCTCAGAGCGCTGCAAGCAAGATATGCCTGATGATACAGGGAGCACACGCCTGGAGGATTAGCAAGGGTTTCATGCCACAGGGAGCTGTAACTACTGTAATTTTCCCTCAAGACAGGAGCTCCAGTCTATCCTGCTGCTTGATCCTTAAAATAGCCTCTTTGTCTGTTTGCAAACGAGTTCAATTTTCTGAGGATTAAATTCTCTCTACATTAATGACGGAGACAATCAGCTTTCTTACAAGAAGTTTCTTTAACATTTCCCTCAGCCACAAACAAATCTAAGCTTTGAGAATTTGTATTTTAGCAAGAATGCCTGGGAGTTTGCAATGCTCATACTCTGGTATAAGACCGGTATTACAAGTTACTGCCCTTCTCAGCACTTACCAAAGCTGAAACACTAAATAGCTTGTTATTTCTATTTAGAAATGTGTTGATGCTTGCACCCACTAGTAACCTTACTGCAGCAAAGAAAGATTAAACATTCAAGTAATTTAGCTTAGCTCCACTTTATTTTCAATTAACAGGACAAAATCCTCTCAGACATAATAGGTTATTTTACATTTGGTTTCAGTTTATTTGTCTGACAGAAGTAAGCATTTAGGCTTACAATTTAAAATCACTAATGCTGTTAAAAATATAGTTCATAAAATAAAAAAAGATAAAAAATAATAGAAAATTAAAATACTGATTTCAAGGGTATTCTCCCTTTTCAGGATCTTTTAAACATAGTAAATACCCTAGAATGAATACCATACAAAACATTTCAGGGAATAAATTGTAGTATTATAATATAAGGTTTTATTTCCTAACCCTTAACCTTACTATATGTTTATTGACTGTACTTAGAATGTAAAACCTGCCCTTGCACAATTTATCAATGTCAGATTGTCTTCTCTGACACCATTCTTGGCTGTCTTGCCCATGTTGAGCTGGAAGGTTTATCCAAATACCCATCCTCCCTACTGTATTTGGCAAGAAGATGTCTTCTGAAGACATCTTCCTGACTTTACAGGCAAGGGGAATATGAGTCTAGGGAAATAAAAAGGTTGGCTGGCCAACATCTCCCATTGAGGTTTAACACCATGTGATCAAACAAAACATAGAAAATAGTCTCTTCACAAACTGATGTTAATTGTTAGGAATGTCAAAGTTTCCTCTTTCTGTGGCAAATGAGGTCCAGCAGTTTCCACAGGTAGAAGATCAGAAAGTATGAGCGTGAAGAAGAAAGCAGATGTACCTCAGGATTCTTGAGTCAAATCTCATAAATGGATACGTTTGAAAACACACACATCTCAGTTTTGCAGGTTCTGATTTTCCCATTAAGAAATCCTTCCAAATGACTTTTTCCCCAAACCAGCAAGACCTCAGACCAAAACTTCCCGCTCCACCCACCGTAAGCTGCTAAGTTTTATGTGCTTCTTGTGTTTCTCCCTCTCTTTGAAAAGTTATAAACCCATCAACTAATTTTTTTTCATGGAATCATTTTGTTTTCTGTAGCAGGACAGGAGCTATTGATGGGTATGTATCAGTATTTGGAAAGGTGGAAGAAAGGGGACAAGAAAAAACAAGGAAAACTGCAGAGAAGTATTTTTAAGCTGCCTGACACACTTTTGATGTAAACACCTGGAAAGAACTGTGGTAAGGAGTAATGAGAAAGTTACAGGCACATGAGGTATCAGCAGTGCAGTGGACACTTTGCATCTGTGAGAAATGCAGGGAAAAAAGTGACACAATTCTCATCCAAATTGGTTTGACAGAATTAAAAATGAATGCTTACACAAAACAAGTAAATATCATAGTCACCTCTCCTGAAGCAGTTCTCACTGAGCAAGCATCTCGCCTTGCCCTCGCCTAGTGACAGAAGGAAAAACCGTGTATCCAGCTCCTCAGAGACACGAATGCTCCAGTTCCAGAGGAACCTGTGTTTAGAAAATCAATTGAAGTGAAAAGGAGACCGATAAACATTTAGCAACAGTGGGGAGCTAATGATCCTTTTACAGTTTAAAGACACTACAATTATAGTAATCTTTACAGAATACTGAGAACAGCAGCTCCTTCCCCAAGCACACATGTGGGAAACCTCTCACAGGACTGAGTGGTCCTGACAAGCCAAAGCGTCACGACAAAGCTGAATCAGAGAGAAATGCAAGACAGCCACTATTCAGGGCTGAAAGGAAGGTCTGTTTGGTGCCATGTTAAAGTTAAACCGACACATCTTTGCATTTCCATAACATATTTTAGTCCTTTTCAACTTTTAATTTTCTGACTCACCTGTACATTATTGTGACATCCTTGTACTCTGTCACCCCCCATTACAAAAAGGAGAGAGGATGAGCCAGCACATTACCCACTCTGGGACCTGGCTGGCTACATATAGGCAAAAAACCCTGTTGCAGGGCGGCATTTTCTACAGAACGATGCCTCGGTACCCTGTAACCCAGCTTCTCTCCCATTGCCTCCCAATGCCCGTGCATTCCCAGCTGAGTCTCCGACAAGGGAGCACTGATAAGGTTCAGCCGTGGAGTTGGCAGCCATGGGTCTCAGCTGTGCCCTGCCTGACAGAAAGCTTCAGGAAACCCAAACATATTAAGATTTAACCATAGCAGAAGTTTGTTTTTTCTTTCTGTTAGCAAACCTATTTAGTCTTTTCCTTCTTTCTTGTTGTTCTGGATAGATATAGATAAACCCTAGTTTGAATCACAGACTTCAGGATTTGCACCTGAGTCAGAAATTTTGCTCTAGTTTTCTAACTTTATCCACTTATCCTGCATAGCTTGTTTATCTCCTAAAATCTTCCAGCCCACTTCTGTTTGCTTCGTGATTTGTCTCTTAGCACGTTGCTTTTCCACCTTCCTAAAAATACGAAGTCTTAATTTTCTTACGGATTGCTCTGCCACCCACCACTATGATTTTTAAAGACCTGTCACCACATTCAAGTGCCAGCCTTCCTCAGCGAACAAGTATCATTCATCAGTGCTATACAGCTGTCTGAAACCTCAGATTCTGCACTACATCTGAAGGAGCCAGGCTACTATACCAAAATTTTGAAGTCAAAATTGGATGGACTGAAAGTAGGCAGCATCTTCTTGGTACTGTCTGTATGTCCCACAGACTGATTTTCCTATCTCCTGTCCCACGATCCACATTCACTCTTTATAAAAGAATCTGTCTCTTTTTTGCAGTCGTAGAAATGGAGTGCTGTAAGTAAGTTACTATCTCCCCGCTTGCAAGTCTGCCTCCTTCTAGAAGTTCATGCAAATAAGAGAAGTTTCTCAGGTGCCTGACACATGTTTTTCTCCTTATTCTACTTGCTGAGAGCCTACCTCCTTCCCCCCAAGCAAAACCAAATAATATCAGTGACATACTTAGCCCAACAGGCAATTTTTCTTACTGACTTCAAAGAGCATCAAATATTAATTCAAAGCCTGAATACCAAGATGCCCCGCTCTTGGTGAAAATATTTAAATTTAGTAAGTATTTTACATAGCGATGTTAATATAATTAGCCGGACTCCTCCACCCCCACACTCTGCCAATGCTTACACACAGAACCACAGCTTATGCAGGTACCATGCTGGTCTTAAAAAAACAGATTTAAGTATGTAGTTAACCTATTTTAATGCAGAAACAATCTTTTTTGCTGTTATTATCGAATGAATAAAGATAGATTTGTAGAAATTGTTCCCTGCAAATAAGCAATTGCATATAAGAACATGTCACTCTTTTAAACATACAGGTCATAGAAACTGTGGTTAAAATTACAGTGTCGTATCTCTTTTTCTGTACTTTTAACATAAATTAAGGTTTAAGTACTAGGTTATTTTAGTGATCAGACTTAACTAGAATACAGACTGATGCAGCTTGTCTCCTAATCGGAAAAAAACCCCAGAAAATCCTACGACAATCACCACTGCAAAGCCCTGGTTGTTCTGCTTTTGAAAGGAAACAAAATGACTTCTCAGAAATGAAGATGGGCATCTCAGCAGAACCATTTTAATCTGCAAAATAGCAAATTTCGTGACTGAGTGGTTATGGCTCCGAAGTAGAATTTACACAGCGAGGGCTTCTGGGAACAGCTGGGTCATGCTCTGAATCCAGAGCCCAACTACTGGGACTGGAGTAGTTTTTTCACTTACAGATTCTTTAAAAAAAACCCTCAAATTTGAGACCAAAATCTTAATTTTTCATTTGTAAGAGGATTTTCTATGATTTTCTGATTGTTTTTCTCACTTTAAACTTCCTACTGAGTTTCCACCCTTTTGTATCTGTTAGATTTTTCACATGGATTACTTTTTCATCAAAATTTAACAATCTTAATTTTCATTACAAGTTTTAGGAGAAAAAACTTGAGGTTACCTTCTACACAGTAAGGAAAGTTCACGATGGAAAAAGTCTGAGTCAAACAAAGCTCTTCTGTATATGAACAATTTGAGCCTGATTTTACTCTCATGCTGGAAGAAATGTGCAGTCTTTGAAGTCACTCCATCAAAGTAAAGAACTACACAATAATAAAGAAAAAGATGTGCTGTTTATGTCTTCTTTTTTGTTTGTTTCTTGTCTTAATCTGAAAACAATAATAAAATTCATCTGATTTATGATTGTTCTTTGTGTATATAAGGTATGACAAATACAGTCAAAAATAGAGACCAAATACAGTTCTGATAAAAAATTCAGGATTCTTTCCTTTCATTTTCATGGAGTGAGTTTTGGCTTTTCATTTTCATTTTTTTAGCATTCACATTTTCCAGTGTGGTCTCCTTTATTTGGTTTATTAATATTTCTCATGTCATGAACAGAAATGACAGGGGTTCTGCTGCACTACTTAGAATCAAAAACATGTTGAGTCAAAATAAGTGAAGCTCACAAGTTTCTCTCCACTTTGTTTTTTATGACATCACCCTGAGTTATAACTTTAAAACAATGAATTATAACTTTGATGCAGTGACTAAAAGAAACACATGAATAAGGAGGAAAATCACATGTAGAAAATTAAACTCAGAAGAGGACTGAATCAACTAAAATTAATTAACTGTTTTTCCTGAGATGAGACTAAATTAATTTTTACAGAAAGAAATGGCAAGTGATTTCAGGTGTATAAAATACAATGGTAAAAGGGAAATGTGTTTTATTATAGGATGTTCATTTGGAAAAAAAAAATCAGGATATTTAAAGTCTGAGGGGTTTTTATTTTTTTTTAATTATGCAAAATTAAATTACAATGATTATGCTGAGAAGAACAAAAGGATGAACAATACACACATCTTGGCAGGGGCAGAATGTAGCTGTGCCAAAATTTCTGCACATAAAGATCATATGAGCGCAAATTTTAAACTGAGGAAAAATGTCAGAGTGGGCTCCTTGGGAGCGTGGTACAAGCGCCATGCAGCCCAGCATGGGGCAGAGCAACTCACAACACAAGACTTGATGCCACCGGTGGTCCTGCCTCGCCCTTTCTGAGGTCAAGCCAGTTCATCGCTAGTTTGTTTTCTCCTGCAGTTTTGGTTTGACAGTTGGGCTATCTTTCCTTTCTTTGCTCTATTATTTATGTGTTTACAGTTAAGGACACAGAAAGCACCTGGAATAGATTCTTCAGTGCCTTCTGATGTGTCTGTAGAGGATTACCCCAAACTTCCGCTGGCTGAAACTTGGCTTTCACTGGCGGAAAACAAATTTCCTTCTCTCTGTCATTGTGGAGACAACCTTACTACCTCACAGGGCTGGTTTAATTTTTTAAAATCTACCACTAGCAGAAAATCATCCCCAACATGCTGCTTTCAAGGCTTCAAGAATGAAGGTATGTGTTTTTTATTAACAAAATGCCTTTCTCCTGCAGAAGAGAGATGTTCCAGGTGTTCTTGTGAGTTCAAATATACACCGAGCAAGTGGTTTCCTATGGGCCCTCATATCTTTTGACTGTCTCGTATTATGCCCTTGAGAGAAGCTTTCCCAAAGCACTTCTGCCCATGGCAAGGTACCAGTGAGGCCACTTACAAGTACCAGCAGGAAGGTTACTGCAGTTGTCCCCAGAGCAGCCGCACAAGCCTAGGACCTCACTTCATCTGTCTGCACAAGTGGAGAGCTGGCACCAGCGGGATCCCAAGCACCTGGTCTGTCCCTGGACTCAGGGCTGGCTTTGGGGCATGCTGAGGAGCAAGAGTGACTGTGCAGCTAGTACAGTAGAGGAGAGATTCAGACATACTTTCCCTGTTTCAACTGTAGAAAATACTATTCCTCTGGATAAATCGTAAATATACTCTTAGAAAAAGCATGAGGAGAAGTATGGTAGGAAGAACAGAAGCAATGGACACGGCACTAGGTGATGTAATGGCCTAGAATCACGAGGGACCAGACAGTGGGGTGCCAGTGGGCACATTTGCATTGGACATATCTTCATTTCTGAGGAATCTGTCCCTCTTAAGGACTCGGCAACACTTGTAGTGCTTGGCATGCTGACCTAAATCAAATTGACTAGAGAATTCAATTTGCTTTAGTTTGGGTGGGGAGAAGGGACACGTTTTCATGTCACAAATCTCTTTGGGGATCTGAATTACCTTTCTTTCCTTGCAGTTGTAAGAAATATGTGTTCATCTCCTATGCCTGTGCATGGTTAGTGGCTCCTGGGGGAAGGAAAAAGATGTTATCCTTGTTGCCTGGCTAGCATTTTAGGGGTCCCCAGAGGTGTTCCACTTCTGTGCATCCCCAAGAGGGCAACAGCTGTGTGCAAGCACGAGCGAATCAGTCAAAGACACTGTTCAAAGGGAGGTAAACATTGTAAATGATCCTGTCATCATCGCACAGAGGTCCTAGAGTGGCTTTTGCCAGGAAGATGCAAACATTACGGCTTTTGGAAGGAAACAGAGCCACAAAGCAGTCGTGCTGAATACAAACATGACACCAGTCCTACAATGACGGTGATGGCGCAGCAGGAGCAGAAGGAAAAGCACAAGTTTCAGTATTTCTTCTAAAGAAATATTTAATCTAAAGGGAATAAGAGAGACAGAAATGTCAAGGAAGTGTCTTTTAATTATGATCGAGAGAAAGATTATAGCTGTATCTGCATGGAAGACATAAAACCTAATTTGCAAAATGGATTATTAAAAATTTGAGTTCAAGTATAAAAATTTTAAAAAGCTGCTCCCATTTCAAGATTTTCTATAAATAAACTGAGAGCAAGTTTTGTTTAAGAACATCATGTTTAAGTGCAATATAATTGAAGTAAGATTTAATTTTTAACAATATAAAGGACAACCAAAAAAGAAAAATAAAAAGGCAACAATCTCTTAATCCCAAATAGACCTAGTAATTTTAAAATATGGCTTCCTATACCACCTCTCTGCCCCATCTGCCAGTTTTGATATCAGTGACATATTTGCAATGGTTACTGAGGCTTCAGTGAAATTACCTCCCCTGATCAAAACAAAGGTTTCCAGGGTTTCCGGGTCTCTCTCTGTCCATAGTGGTAACCAGGTATTATAAATAGACTGCACCCTTTCACTCCCTTTCTCTGCTAACTAAAATGCAATCAATACCTCATCATCCTTTCTTCTGAACAGCAGCCCACAGGTTATTTAGTTTCCAAACACCTCTATTGAGACTGTTAGTGTCAAAGGAAATGTCCTGCACTAATGCGATTCTGTCTCTAATGTGATGGCCTGTGAAAACAGGTTGCCTCTGTCTCTCGTGTGGTATTCAAACTGCGTTCAAGCCTTTACCAGTTCCTTCCTTTCTCTCCTGCAATTGTTTTCTTTTGTTGTGGGAACCAAAGAGGTTCAATGCTCCTTTAATAATCCCTAATTTAATATAGCCAAGAGTTACTTGGGCAGCTCGTGTCCAAGAGGATCTCCTAGTGGCATCTGCTACAGGTGCTGCACAGGGAAAAGGGGTTTCAGGGCCATGTACCTCCCACTTTGTGCCCAGAGGTGATGTGTGAGAGAGCTGGGTCTGCAGCTCAAACTGTTTTTAGAAAGTTTCCTGTGATTTCCTTTCACTGAAGGCCAAGCGTTAATTTTTGTGGTGTGGGGATCAGTAGCACGCAGATCATTGTGTGCTGTTGGAAACAAGAGAAAGCCACCTCTTCTGAATGGCTTGCCCTTACCTAATTCTTCTCAGTTTAGGGATCAAGAAGGAATTTCAGAGGTGCACTCTTGCTTACTCTGATTCAAACTTTTTGTTAACGCTGCAAGACTTTCACTAAAGACCAGCTTTGATGTACTCCATCTTCACAAAGAACTGGCACTTCTGATGTTCAGTGCTATTAGACTTTCTAGCAGTTTCTACGTTCTCCAAAACATCTGCAAAACAGGCTCCTCTGCAGGTCAGTTGTTCTTGTCCACGGTGTGAAATATACTTGTAAGATACACAACTCAGAAGCATAAACTCATGCTCAGAGAACCTCAAAGTTTGCGTGATGGCATTATCATACTCTACAAAGCTGTTGGCAACTGCCAAATACATTTCATTTACATTGGAGTCTGAGAAAAACATAATTAGCACCTCATATTAAAAAGAAAGCAGCATGCTGTTGACAGCAAGCCAGGAAGTTGATGAACACAACTTCCTCAAATTAAATTTTCCTGAAAAACCTACATGAGGACATAAATTCTGAACAGGCTGGTGTTAGCAGCTGTGCAGCATAGTCACAATTAAACTCCAAGCCCCAACGTTATCACTTACTTTTATAATACATCTTTTCAGAAGATTTTAAAATTATATCAAGCAAATATAATGTTTCTGCTGGGGGGCCTCTGAGCAAGGGATACTTTGATAACATAAACAGCACTCAAAAAACAGGCATGCAAGTTGCTGAATAACTCTTGCAATTCCAGAGTTGGTTGTCATCCATGTGTATTGCTCAGTTCAAAATGTGGTGTGACTTTCTTTTTGTAAATAAAAGATTCCTTTAACAAGTAGAGCATATTTAAAAAGAGAAAAAGAAGTGAACCCGTATGTTACAGAGTGTGGACTTCCCTGCTTCTTAGAGCCTGTGGCAAGCCTTGAAAGGCAGGAGTATGTGTCTCCGTGGCTTCTCCTGTCCTGTCTGACACCAGCTGGGTGAGTGCAGGGAGGCTGAGAACAGAAGTTGCTTGTTCCTGTTCTAGACCAGGGACAAATTTCAACAACCCACAGGCCTCAACCCTGACATGTGCTGTTCCTAGACCTATTTTCAATGTGGGACAACTTTCACGCACTCCACACTTTCTTCGAGGCTTATCCTGAGAAACTCACAGACCAATCTTCTACCATCTGGCCTGTTTTCTCCTCTCCCTTCACTGCCCCATTCCCCCCCGCTTGCATAGTATAGGCTTTCTTCCTATGCATACCTCTTTCTCCTGTTACAACTTAGTAATTCTTTTGCTCTAATTGTGTTTATTCTTTGGTGTTCATATCCTTCTACTTTATTAGTCCTTTTCTCATTGTGCAGATGTACATCATGCTGTAGCAGCCTCTAGGTCATTTTTATGTATTCTGTGCCAAGCTTGCCCTTAATAAATATTAAGACACACATGTACAGTCATAAATCTGAGAGAAGCTGAAGGGACTGACTTCTAGAAGCACACCAGAAGGCTGCCTATTTTCTTTGGCTTGGTCCCAAAGGCTACCCCATGTTATATCAATGTAAGATTATAGTGGGTGCAACTGCCTTCGGTGATGGCAACTGCCCTGGCAGTAAGGTTGCATTTCTTCTGAAACTGACAGGTGAAAGGAGTAAGAGAAATATCAAGAACAGAAACTCCCATTACCATTAAATCCAACAATTTTTGCGGGTATCTAGATACACCTGATATCACGGTGCAGCTCAGCCGTGATTGCACAGAATTGTCTGTTGGCAGTCTGTGCAAAGGGTGAAGAAGGATTTTTCATTTCATGCATCATTTGCAGCTACCTTCAATAATTCAGCGAAGTCAATACATACCCTTGACGCAAAGTTAAGAGAAAAACCCTGAAGCAAACAGACAAAAGTAATCCAGAGAGTGATCAAGCACAGTTAAATCCTTTTTCACTTTGATTTTCCCCCCTTTTGCTACATACTAGATGAAAGCAAGTAATTTTTTGCACAAAGTTCATTACAGTCATGGAAACCCCTTGAAATAAATACATGAGGACTCCCCCCCTGATCCCCATCCCATAGTGATTTCAAGGGATTTAGCAGTACCTATATTTGCTTAGACCATTCAGGGTTCAAACTGCTCATTCCCCAGCAGTAGAGACCAGAAAGTAATCTTGGGAGAACATTTAATCCCCAACAGTAAGAAGTAACTGTCATTTAGACTTACTTCTTTACCCTGACCTCTGCTTCCCAAAATGGAGAAAGAATGGTCAAGAAAAAAAATGGGGTAACACAGGAACCAGAAATCACTGCAATCCACAGGCCATAGTCTGAGGTCAAACAAGTCAGGACTGACTTCCTCAGGATGACCAAAAGCTCTCAATTTGATACATATCCCACTCCTTGTGTGACAAATTCTGGCTATTTTGGGTGGGCATGCCACGTAGCCATCCCAGAATGGGCAAAAGGCTGAATCGACAAATCTAGACTTCCTGCAAGACAAAAAGACAAAGCACATATTTATGCTTTGCAGATTTTTTTTTTTTTTTTTTTTAAATTTAGGAATGCGACCTTCATCCTGCTGTAGCGTCAAGTAAACGGATGAATTGTTGTGACCGCAACAGAGTACATAGCTCTGCTGGGAAAGTGATTAATGATGTTACACACTTAAAAAGGGAGAGGAACATTCCATGAACATGACAAGTAACTCTAGAAACCCTACAAAATGCCTGTAGAGAAGAAGAGTGTGTCTAGGACAGACATAAGGTAGTGGGGTTAGCAGGTTGATGAAAAACAACTTTTCCTGACAGTGTCTTACTCAAGAACCACGTAGGGTTGTTTTCAGGGCTGGACAAAAGGAGCAGGACATTTGTTCCCATGCTGCAAGATCATTGTGGCTGCATTTATTTGATAAAGCGTATTACCTGCAGAATTAACTGTCTTTTTGGCCGCACCATTTCTCTCGGACACGGCACTGGGATGGGAATGGCAAATAGCGTTGGAGACGTGACGTTCTGCTCTTCAGTGTTTGGGAGCCCAGACTGCAAATGGCATAGCCACAAATGCCACTTCTATGTGGACAGAAGACTGAACTTTCTTAGTCATCACAGTACTCCTAATTATAAATGGCCTTAATTCTCAACCTGCTTTCTAGACACTGCTCGTAAAATGAGTTCACAGCAGCCTTATGCATGAAGCAGCAAAGGCATTCACTGTTGGGGCAATAAAAGGGAAAGCCTTGGTGAATCCAGCAAGAGGCATGCTGGACTTGGAGACTGCTTAAGAAAAGAGTCTTGGAGAAAAGCATAGGTAGTGTTCTGGGGGTTCATTTTTCTCAAAGTTTTCTTCTGAGAGAGGTTTTCTTTCCTGCTAAGAATTCAGATCTCTTTCGGCTCCTGCTACACTCTCTTGCTTCAGCAGAACACAGCAAACACATTTCATTTCCTTTCCTGCCTAGTGGGATGCTGAGGAGATGTGATCTCTGAATTGGTATACGTTTCAGCTGGCCCATATTCCCAGCAAAATTTATGACACATGCCAGTGCCTCTGCTAGCTGATTGGATACAGCCGGGGAAATGGAGAAAGCCTCAACTCGCTGAGCTTCAAAAAAATGAACTTCACTTAAATGATGTATTGTTGTTTTGCAGCAAAAAGGAACACCTGGCTTGTACAGTGGGGAAAAAGAACAAAATGCAACATTCATAAAATTGACTGATAAGGGACTAGAGAATATGGTTATTCTTGCTTTCACATGAGAGAATGTGCCAGAAAACAGTGTTTGCAATTATAATCTGGCATATCTCTTGCTTTTGTTTTACATGATTGCATTGGTACGTCCACTAATTCAGTTTTAATCTTCATTAAATTCTCCTGTACTTTACAGAACAGATTCAGACTGTCTGATGCTTCCCATGTCACTTGGAAGAAGCATTAGGAAATTATTACTGCTTTTCTTATGACACTAGATAATTACTGCTTCAGACATAAAAGTCATTTATATTGTATGAGTGAGATTTTGGGTTTGCTTCTCTCATTGAACATTTCAGTGCAGATGTGTTGGCTATATTCTGAAATAAGAGAGTAGAATTGACTCCAGAAAAAAAAATTTCTGTATATAGCTTCAGTGCAAAAATATTTGTTAATATTTAAGTGACCTGGAGCTTAGAATGCTGAATATGGAGCACATGTTTAATTGGCTAAAATAAGAGTTAACCCAAATTGTAACTGGGCAGAGAGAAGCATAGGTGCATGGGAGGAGAGCAGATGACCCGAGAGGACCCAAAGGTAATCCTTTATCTATTGAGCTACAATAAAGAATATAAAATGCACAATCTGCATGTGTGTGCATGTATCTGCAGGATAGATAAGATCTATATTTATGTATACATACATAGAAGAGATATATAAACCAAGGGATATATTTTTAGCAACAGGATATATAATGCTACAACACAAATTTGCTTTTTCCTAAATACTACAGAAAACCAAATCCTGTAGCAGATTCAGCATGATGACATAGAAGCCGTATCATTCATTAAAGCGAGACCAGCCCTCTTCTAATAAGTAAACAAACACAGCTGACTGACTCTTATTTACGTGTAGACTCTTGAACTCTGCACCGAGCAGTAAAAATTCTGAGTAATCTTAATGCTTGACAAGTGTGTTACAAGATCCTAGCACCAACATGAATGAGGTTCCTGGGAGAGCAGTGGTACCTTATGGCTGTCCGTTACAAGTGTGTAAATAAATGGTTCTAGCATATGAGTGCTGACGTACAGCTACTGCCTGGGAGCATTAGTAGAGTTAGTGCCTAGCAGTCCTAATTGCAAATGAGCAGCTCCACCTAATTGGTCCAGCAGTATTAATATAATCAAAGTGTACTCATCTTCACTGGGAAAACATGATGGCCCTTTTGGTCTGTATTGGAGATATCATTTCAGCCTTTGTTCTTGGGAAGCAGAATCCATTATGATGTATAACTTTTAAAGCATAATTACTTGCCACTAAGTGCTGGTCCCAGAAGAAATATATTCTGAATTGATTAGCACTCAACCACTCATCCCTCCATAGAGTTAGGGAGTTCTGTAATATCTTTTGTAACTTTTCAATTAGCTTTTGATTTGGGACTGTTTTCACCTCCTGCCATGGAAGGAATTTGCCAGCAGAGTGCAGTGAGAAGTGTTAAGGGTATGGTGAAGCCTCCAAACCCACTGCTGTCTTGGGGTCAACAACAGGTGTAAAAACTACAAACATGGTATTTTTCAAAACAATATGGAAAATGAAAAGTACTGCTAAGTACATCTCACTGCATTTGTCTTTTTTGTTTGTTTGTTTTAAACGTTTAGTACATGACTTCCTCAATATTCTGATGCTTGGAGAAGGGCACAGTCACTCCTGCAGAGATAATTCACTGATTGCAAACATTGCTGTTCTCCTGTTTGTGTGCCTTCAGTTGAGTGATCAGCTAAATAAGACCAATTCCTGAGACTGCAGTGGACAATCCCACTCTGTGCATTAGCCTGCCACTCAGCATAAATCAGGAAATGATGAAATTCCTGGCAGTCTGAGCTGTGGGGCCAGTTATTTTAGGAGATTACATATGAGCAAATCATACTAGCACATAAACCACAGTCAGTTTCAAAATGATCTGCCAACCACAAAACGAAATAAATTGGCTGGATAATTTATTCACAAAAAGTAATTCCACCAGATTTACCACGTAATCTCCTCCCTCTCAAAAATGGAAGTCTGGAAAAATCAGTGCATCAACAGATATATTTTTGAAAAGTACTGTATGAGAAACGATCATCGTAACATACTGACAACAAAGTCATGGAATCACCTTACATTTGTATTTCAATAGAGTAAAGGAACTGCTCATATGCAAATTACACAAAAATATAATATCAATGATTTTTTGATATTACAGAGAAAACCAAGACAATTTCAAGAGGCAATCTGAAAATAGGATGCTAGACACACTGCTTTCATCAAACCAAAGAGTAATGGTTTAACAAAGGCCTGGTGGTCAGACCAACAATTTGCAGCTGTTTCATCGTAATTATTATAGTGAGCAATTGAACAAAACTAAAAATAAGAAAAAAATCAGTACAGGCAAATAAAATTCCTGAACTGCTGATTCCAAAACAGTAGCTTATTTCTGTCTTTTTGAAACAGCAACATGGTGTAGCAGCATTTTCAAGATGAAAGCCTCTTTCTTTCAAAAGTAATAACAAATCTGCCATTAACTCCAGGAGAGAAGGAAAAAGAGGGACTACTATTTTACCTTTATTTCTACCTCCGTATTGGTTATAAGAGTCTGTAAAGTCACTTTCAAATGTGAGTATATACCAGGATTCTTTCCCATGGTCTCCCTATGGTGTGGATGGGTGTAAGGATAATAAAGCATGTGAGACTGGGAAAACATTGCCTATGAAACCATCTCAGGCTGCTCTTTTATACAAACAGATTATCAGCAGAGCATCTTTGAAAGCAGCTTCCTAATTTATTTTAAGTCAGGCTAATTTTGCCTCTGATATCTTTTATTGATGAACTAGAAGCCTGCTTGCATCGAAAGACAACTATCTCGAGTGAAACGCACAGAACTGCAGTTTGGGCCCCAGGGAATGGGGGCTTTAGCACTTGCTGATGCCCAGGAGATCCTGGACCTGATTTGCATTTCTCCTTGCTAACTCAGCTCACATGTACAAATTCTCTCATGTTCTTCAGAAAAAAAAAATTTCTGAGAAAATAAATATGACCAAAACAACTATTGACAAAGTTGGTCAGTATGGAAGACTAAAAACATAAATAACAAAGAAGAGAGACACAAAGAGAGACCGACTCCCATGTCCTTGCTCCTGAGGAAGAGTAACACCATGCTGCCTCCTCCTCGAAGCTGTATTTTACAGCAACTGGCAGCGTGGGTTTGTTTCAGAGAAAGGACCTGGCCAGGTCACGGGCAAGCACCATCCCAAGGAGCTGCGGCACCATCTACTTGGGGATGACTCATGGCTCTATACCACTTGATGCAAAATTAACGCTACCAGCACGCAGCCCAGGCTCTTACTTAACTGCAATTCTCATCTGATTTTCTGTGAAACTGAATGATCATTTCCAAGAAAAAGCAAACTCCCCCACACTGCCTTCAGCAGCTCAGCTCAGCTCTCACAGATGTGGCTCCACTATGAGGACCTCTTTCAGACTGCCAGTGTGGGATGTCTTCTGAAGAAGGACAGGGGATTTGCTTTTGGCTTTTTTTGAAGTGTTGCAATAGTGATGAAACACAAACCACAGGACCAGTGCTACATTTAGCAAATATGGACTGTGCAGAGTCTCAGAAAATAATTTTATCTGAACTGGCAGATGGCACTACTGACCCCTGGAAAAAGGCTGGAGATGAAAAGTTTCTTTATCTTTCACCTTGTGGTCCTAGTATGTATGTTCTCCAAGTATGGCGTTCCCCCTTCAGCTAACACGAAATCTCCAGAGAAGCAGCGACGAGGATTTGAGAGATCCAGTTCCTTCTCCTCCAGTCCTGCCCCAGCCAGCCTCTGGCTATAAGCTGAGCCACCCTTTCTTTGGGACCCTGTGGTGGTCGTGGCCGCTTGCTCTTGTTGCAAAAAGGGCTTTTTTTACAGGCCAAACTACAAGGTGGCTGCGTAGCAACCCCTGACAGCAGTTGTAAAGGGGTTTGGTTTTCTTAATAGCAGGGTGTTGAAGATAGATTTTGGGATGGTGTGTGAGTTTTTTGCATTTGAAAAAGGATGAACAACTTGCAAAGGTGGTACCTCGTGGTGGAATTAGAAAAACATCGAACTCAGATTTTGCACAAAATGTGAAAACAATTTTTCCACTTCTGTCACTTAACTAAAGGCTTAGTTCTATAATAAAGACACCTTCTTTCATCCCAAACACTAAAATCCTAAGAGCTTGTCACAGCTTTGGGATCAGCACATCCATGGGTTTTTTGTGGCAACCCACCACCCTGCTGGCCCCTGCTGTGCTCTGTGCAGTTAAATTGTTCCTTGGATTACTAGCGCTTTCCCAAGGAAAATATTAAAAGTGCAATAATCAAGATAACTTGTTCTACAAGTAGTGACACAAGGCTTTTTCTCTATTTGGCATTCAGCTTCACAGCCTAATTAATTAGCATTTGTACAGCACTTTGAAAATATGAAATGCAATTGAAGTGCTAAGTATTATTATTAATATTAGCAGCAGCACCATTTTGCTCTATTGAATGCATTTTCTAACTGACTTGCTATAGAAAAAAATAGTCAAGCCAGCTGAACTGACACGCTATAAACTTGAAATGCACTTAGAGCTTCTTCACCATATTTGATTACAGTAAGCCAAATGGCTGAAACATCTGCATAGCTGTGCAAATTTTTTTTGTCTATTAAAAAAATTGAACCTTATATAGCCCAATTTGTTCTGAATCTGTCAGTAAGGTAGATAGATATTGCTTTGCAGGACAATTTTGGGATTGTTTATGAAACGGATTCTGAGATGCTGGAATGCTGTAGGCTACCTCTCATTTGTATGTATCCAAATATGCCATCAAGAGAGAAACTGCTTCATGAGCTCTTGTAATTGTATCTTTCTCATTTAGCACAGAAACTGCTGATAGTTAAAAGGCACAAACACTTCTAAATAGGCAACTGATCCCTGTTGCCCTCAATTTAAAATATAGCTGTATCTTGTGAACGCAAGAGCTCCTGGGACACATCTTTCTTGATTTCCATTTTGGTAGCTGCTGGTTTTGGCAGTGGCAAGAGGATATCTGGCCTTAACCTTCTGAATCAGTTTTACTTCAAAATCAGTAACTTTTACCCCATGCTGGCTATTTGACACTCACACGCTTGCTAACACATGCATCAGTTAGTAGCTGCATTCAACATTTCTTCACATACCTGCTTCTAACTAACAGATTTTTATTTCCAAGCAAGCCAACTTGTTCTGCTCGAGGTAATTTGCAGTAAGGAAGAGATAACTAGCACTCGGCTGCCTCAGGCCAAAGAGAGACTGCAAATGACTGAGTGACCAAATCATTAACTTGTTGGGGTTTGCTTCTCATGATGGCCGCAGTAGCTGTCAACAGAACGGGACATGCACCTGAGATGTCGTTAAGGCAGTGCACCAGCTGACCTGAGGCAAACCTGACCGTAGAGGGGGCGAGCTGAAGCTGTGAGGCCTTGCGCAGGAACAGAGAGGGAACGCTCTGGAAATCTCTTCTGACAGTCCTGCTGCAGGAGTGGTACCGCCCTCTAAGGGCAGAGCTGACCACTGGTAGCAGTAACTCAATTTGGGGGCTACTTTGGCATTGCAGAGTCTGCACCTGCCTGGGTTTTGCAGCAGGAGGCAGAACCCATGGACTTGCAAGAGACGAACCTCCCAAACCCTTAGCCAGCTCGTGCGTGCTATTGCAAGAGAAGGCATGAGGAGACAGCAGGGGTCCGAACAGACACCTTTCTGGACATTTAAGGCATGACCGTAACTAAATATTCTGCTGACTGTCCTGCAAAAAACAAAAATAATCAAAGTTCAAGTTTATGCTTCTCAATTCCCTCCTAACACCAATTGTTATTGCCATGCCAGTAGGAGAGGGGAGTTTCATAGTTGCAAGGAAGTAATAAATGCTGTTTATGTCAGTAACAAAGAAAATGGGGAACCAAGGCAGAAAAACAGCTAATAATACTGGAAATCCTGACTCCATGAAAGCCACAGGGCTTGACATTGCACCACCAGCTGTAGCAATTGCCTGATGCAAGCAACAAGGAGGTACATACCCCCAGGACAGTTGGGAGATGGGTGAAAGAAAAGCCAAACTTCTTAGGATGAGTCAGTTAATGGGTACAAGTCCAGGAAGCAGGAAACTTGACATCAGTTATTTCTCTGAAAGTCTTGAACAGCTGACGGATCACTACAGACAATGGCCCAAGAACAGCAACAGCAAAACAAAGCAACCTTGAACGCTGAGGAGCTGACAATTTTCATTAAAAACATGGTATTCAGTCATAAAAATATTTTGTGGTTCTAATTCTTGCAAGTGCTTCACCCTCCCCTTCCAAATCCCCTGACAGTGAGATAACACATCCCTTCAAGATGCATGATACCAGAACAGAAAGATCTTTCTAATTTCAAAGCTGTGTGCTGCAAGCATGCAGCCAGTACTAAACTGCTCAGGAAGATCTGTCTGATAGTATTCTGAATTCTGGGGCTATTTCCAAAGCCAGAAGACCTATTAGAGAGGCTGATTCATAAAGCAAAACCATCTCCTTTATGCATCTCGTATAGGGTTCAAAGGAAAGACCCTGTGATAATATTACAAAGTACTAATAATACAAACCTCATGAAAATGAAGGAAAAAGAGAAAATACCTAAGGAAAAAAAAAGCCTCCAGAAAAATCACATAATAAAACTCAAACCCTGCGAAGCTGGTCTTTGAATACAAGATTGGCATAATACATTTCAAATCTTCAGTCATACAAAAATGTCTTTTTGCATATGAAAGGACTTTGTAATTTTTGTATCATCACTATAAGCCTCAGATGCATTAGCTTTGATTTACTAAACAATAAAAAAGAAGAAAAAATCCTAAGTGTTTTCTACAGATGTATAAAGATGCTTTAAAAAAAAGATGTTATTGCTCCTTCCCCCATATCAGTTGCAGAGAAAACTGCCATCCATGACTTAGTTTTTTGTTTGTTCTTTTTTATTTTTCTTTTTTTTTTTCTTTTTTCTTTTTTTTTTTTTTTTAATTAAAAAACCCAGACTCTTAGCCCAGTTGACTGAGTCTTTTGGGAGAGAAAGAAGAGGGAGGGAGGACAGAAGGACAGAAAAGAAAGGAAGGTTAAAAAAGCCAGGGGCAGGGGGGTATACTTAATGGGAGACTATGCATAAAAACAATTAGGAAATTAATAAAACAAAGTATATGCTACTTCCAAATTCAGCTATAAGGAACTATTAAGGACATTTTAAAAGGTGCTGTGTTTTGAAACAAGTGGAGAAAGTGAGTTCTGTAGGCTCAGAGTTTCTCAAGGATACAGTACATTGAAAATTACTGGTATTTTTAGTTGCTAAAGTATTTGTTTTCTGAGGTATTATTTTTCCACCTGTTTGTATTTAGTGCTTAAAAAAGGCATGAAAACGCTGCCCAGAAGAAAGGCAGTTCAATTTTACATTCCTTTACAGAAAATCTATAAAACTGGAGCCCAAGCTTCAAGTCCCAGCACAATCACACACCAGCTCCCAGCAGCCAAGGACAGCGAGGTACCAAGATCTCTCCTCCCCTGAAGCAGCAGCACCAGCAGTTGCCTGTGGTCCCCGAGCTGCAGGATACTGCGATCTACACCCTGCGGTGTCCGCCTGCTGCTCAGGTAGCGAACGCCACATTTGTGCGAGACACAAAGGGAGGCCTGAAACTCAGGTGGAGAGCAGCAAACAGACCCCATGCTTTCATTTTGCCCAAATGCCATAGCCATCACCCAAGAGGCCTTGCCTGTGGTGTGACAGAAAGGCTGGACCGTAAGTACTTTACGGTCAACCACACAAAGTAACTATTATGCTTGTTGAATGTATTTTCGTGCCTTGATATGATATCTTAAAGCCTAAGCAGAGTTCAAGAAGTTCATTTAGTTGTAATGTATTTCATTCCTCTACCCAGAACAATTTTTTCTTCAATTACCTTTAGCAGAAATCTAATCTAGCAAACAAAAACAGCAACAAAATATGTCAGTACAAATGATTTTTACAATTTTGTTGTTATTCTGATTTATCATGGTGTCAAGTTTTTCTAATTTTGTTTGTTGATTGCCCTTTTAGGAAAAAATGTATCTTTGAATTTGCAACAATTACCAGCAACATGTATGTAAATATTTGCATGTAAAGAGGCAATTTCAATAGCCATTTCAACAGGGTAAAACACCTGCTTAGATACATAGAGTAATGACCTCAGATCTGTTTACCAATGGTTTACAAAAAATAATACAATGCTCTACAAGACTATTACAATGTATAGCTGATAGCCGGAATTTAAAGTGGGATAAATACTTTCTGGCAAGGTCATAAAACGAATCAATGCTGGAAATTTAGTCTTTCATCACAGAACTATACAGATAATCACCAGGCAACAAACAATATGCTGGCAATGACCATTTTTTCTTTCCTTAAGAGATACAGGAGTATCTACATTTGCAAACGTTGTAGTGCAAGAGCAAAGGTTCTGTGGAGGTAAATAGCTCATGCTGTGGACTCAGTGTCCACCGGATTTAAGTTTAGGTTATGCATTTCTGCCTGGGTTTATCTGGACCTTGGCTATAGATGAGTGCTTTTCAGGGACGGCAGGGCATTAGATGTCCTCCTGGAGGTCACCTCTCAGATTGTCTCACTCCAAAAGGGACCCAGGTGGTACTGCCCCAGACTGGGGCAAAAGAGAACAATCTCACAATTTGCTTCAAAAGGACTGTTTTGATCCAAAACCAAACATGAAGGAAAACACTCCTACCTACAAAGCTAACCCTGCCCAGCACTGCAGTGCCCAGCTGTGACAAGAGCTACGTCCATGGATGTCAGCAGCACCCAGCTGGGTCTTCATTCCTGGCCTCTTATGGGGGGAGCAAAGCCCCACGGGACTGAAGCAGGCCTGGGATGGCAGGCACTTTGCTCCCTTGATTGCTCCTTCCAGATGCGTGCAGGGACAAAGGGTCTCACATGCACCTCCAGCACGTTCCCCTATGCTTGGTCTCTCACGCAGCCTCAGGTGCCACCCATGGTACACTTAACATTTTTTGGGACCATTTTTTAGGCTTAGGGTGGATGGGTTAACCAGGCAGGCACTAAACTCCTATTGCTTCCAATGTGACCACCAGACTAGAAACATCTCTCCTCAGGCCAAACACAAACTTTTAATTAAAAGAAAGACTCTAAAGACTCTGATTGCTGGAGAGCATCTACTAGAGGTATACATGCAGCTTTGATTTTTTTTTTTTCTGGCCTTGATTTCTGTTATTGTATCTTGACACAACTGCAATAAAAATTATGTATTGACTTCCATTTCAGATCCAGAACAAATACAGAATGCAGAAATACAGATATACTACTTTTTCTTGAGATATAAGGTTTGGTTCAGAAATGGATATTGATAAAGAGAGAATATTTCATTGACTGATGGTGACTGCTTTCACATTTTACCCCACAGGAAAAGTTATTTTAAATATAGTATAGAAGATACAGTAAGGAAGGGGAAAAGGGAAAGACATGGAAAACTCTAGGAACTGGCTGCTTCCTCCAAGGGCAACACCATGTAGCAAGTACTACCCCTGGATTACATGCAACGCTTACTGACAAATGCTCTTCTAAAGTGTTTCTGTTCAAGCCCCCGTGTTATTTCGCCATTACAGCTGCCATTTGGCCAGCTTTTGAATTCTTCCAGTTTTATGCTGCCATTCAGCTCAGCTTAACCACGGACAACAGGGATTCCCAATCTCTCTGGTATTCAGCCTCTAATTCACTCCAGTTAAACTGTTCAAGTAAAATAAAACAAAACAAAAAAATACCCCATAGTCTCTTTAGAGTTTTAAGTTACTTAATTTGTGTGATGGCAAAAGTCAATGAAGAGGAACACTGTGCCGACTGCTAAAATAAATATGCAACACTTGCAGAGAATCGCCAGTAAAGAGCAACTCAATTCAAATAAACAAAATCTGGTAATCACTTTTTGGTGACTTTATCAAAGTGTCTTTGTATCAATTAGAACATCTTTGCTTTAAAAGATTGAGGGAAAGGATTAATAAAATCAGCTGGAGCTTGAATTTCTTAAGAAATTACTTTGATTTTATCACGGCTAAAAATCAAAGTTGAAGTCCTATTTCAGAGGATTATTTGTGTTTCTATTTTTTAAATTAAATTAAAATAATGCTTATCAAAATTTTGCTTTAAGTGGTTGTCAGAAATTCTCTCTTTTCTTCCTCAAACCTCCAGATGCAGTTCCTAACTATCAAAATTCAGTACATAAGTTGTATAAACAGTGACAGATAGCTTCCTGATGAATGTAAGTATTTCACATTCAGATAGCTTCTTCTATTTCTACCCAGGTATATCAAGGTCATTTTATTCTGTATTTATTCATAAAACATTTGTTACTAGTCACACTGTAACTATTGTTATATAGTGTGAGGACTATATATAGGGAGGACTATTGGTAAGGTAATACTAGAGGCTTTCCAGCAGAGGGAAAAAACCAAAAAAACCCAACCATAAAGCATCTTAAGCATTTGAGGGTTTCTCCTTTGTTTATTCCCCAACCAAAAACGTGGGGTTAGAAGCCACGTTTCTTGACTATACTTATTTTCCTTAAATCAGATGAATACAAAGGCTTTAGGAAATGTTCCTGTGGAAAACAATTCGTGTGCAGTCACCCTGCACACTCTGAAATTTGAGACATGAGAGAAGAAGGATGACAGCAAGCCAGAGTATACATGTAACTTCTCTTTCAGATTCAGAAAAAGACTAAACTCAGCTTCTCCAGGAAAAAACATGAGAAGAGGGTGTTTATACGCCATGCAAAACAGAAGGCTAACAGAGTTGTGTTTAGATTCTAGAGTCTCTACAATCACCTGGAAAAGCAAGCACATGTTTGGTAAAGTAGAAGGGTCTATCTTGGCAAGAGATCAGTTTTCTGAAAAATGTCCTTAATTAGGCAAAATTTTTCACTTCATAAGCAGACACCCTGAACACAAGGTACCATGTTCTCCAAGGTTCATACATGCAAAAGCAATTTAGTAGCTCTTCAAATTCAAAAAAGGCCATCTTTAAATACTTTTTCATGGATATGTGAATTTATTGCTCACATGGGCAAATCACAGTGACGCTCTTTAAACCTTCATAGAATAAAAAGCAATTGGACAGATTCTTTAGAAAGTAACAAAAAGCCTGAAGAAATTGTAGGGTATGGGTTTTTACTGCTAGTCTAATGCTGACTAAGCAGCAGTCTAACTGCTAAGCAGCAGGAGGGGAGTTTCTGTTTGCAGGTCAAAAGCCAACTGTCCTGCTTAGTCCTACAATCTAGGGAACTGTAGGCTTCACACAGTATAAAGCCTTGGGATGGAGAACTATGTTCTTTCGCAGCTAAAAATGGTAATAAACAACACAGAACCAAGCTCCCAGTTATCTTTTGTTTAAGCTCAAATGCTAGTCAGTGGATGGAAATTTCTACCCACTTTTGAATTTGCTATTCAGCCTCCCAAAGGGAGGTTCAGCATCTTCAGTGTTTATTGCCCTCAAGACAGAGGCGCCCCTAGATGCCTTTTGTCCCTTCCAATTAAGTTACCTGCTGTGTTCCCTACATATATGCAAGGAAATCAGCTAAAACCACCTCTCCTCTCTGCCTCTTTCCTGTCACTTTCTGAGCAGACATCACGCAGAGAGGGCCATATGTTCGCCCTTTTTCACTAAACTCAGTTTAATGGTCCCAGTCTTTTCTTAAAGTACGCTGAGCAAAGATAGTATAGAGGACATTTGGAAATGCCTAATGGCAAAGTAGGAGTGTTTGATTCTTTAAGGACAGTTTGTTGGAAGGGGGAGGTTACATTTTCCTTCCCTTTGCAGTGGTGGTCTTATAAAACAAATACACGACATACATAGACTCTGAAATTTAGCAGCATCGCCTATGATGTGGATGCCACTAAACAGAAGAAAACAGGTAGAGGCAATGAACATGGAAATATTTAGATATTTTGCCTTTCAAAAAGTGATCTGACCTTTGAATAAAGTTTCCCTTGTAACATTTTCAGCTGTAGCTTGTAGCCACTGATGATGGGCCTGGCTTCTCCATTTTCCTTAAAGAGAAACAGAATCATAGAATTGTTTAAGTTGGAAAAGACCTTTAAGATAATCAAGTCCAACCGTTAACCTAGCACTACCAATCCAACCACTAAACCATGTTCCTAAGCACCACATCTACACATCTTTCAAATACCTCCAGGGATGCTGACTCAATCACTTCCCTGGGCAGCCTGTTCCAGTGCCTGACAACCCTTTCTGATATGACATTTTTCATAACATCCAATCTAAACCTCCCCTGGAGCTACTTGAGGCCATTTCCCCTTGTCCTATCACTTATTATTTGGGAGAAGAGACCAACACCCACCTTGCTACGACCCCCTTTCAGGTAGTTTTAGAGAGCGATAAAGTCTCCCCTCAGCCTCCTTTTCTCCAGGCTAAACAACCCCCGTTCCCTCAGACGCTTCTCATAAGACCATTCAGACCCTTCACCAGCTTCGTTGCCCTTCTTTGGGCACATTTCAGCAAGTCAATGCCTGTCTTGTAATGGGGGGCACAAGACTGAACACAGTATTCAAGGTGCGGCCTCACCAGCGCTGAATACAGGGGCATGATCTCTTCCCTACTCCTGCCAGCCACACTGTTTCTGATACAGGCCAAGATGCTGTGTGCATTGATGTAGATGCACTTGAGATGGAGTTGAACTCCGTCTGCCACCAGCAGGCTCACTGCTGTGCAAAACTCCCCATGATAAAAAAAAAAAATTTCCATGGATGGCACCAGCCTC
>NW_010519782.1:46178-46766 GCF_000687285.1 Phaethon lepturus
TGTTGTGTGTTTCCCTCTTCTTTCAAATCTTCTCCCCTGCCACTGAAGGGATTGAGGAAAACACTACCTCTGCTCCTGATCCTTCAGCCAATCACCCCAGTGCCCTGAAGTCCCTTTTGATCACTTTGGACTTCTCTCCGCAATCTCATCACTGCCAACCTGCATAACAACAGCAGGTAGTAATCAGTGGGCCATACCAGACTGGGTGGTTTCCTAGCAACATCTCTCACCTGGGCCCCAGGGAGGCACCCGATTTCCCTCTGGGTTGGGTCTGGGCAGCATATTGGGCCCTCTATTCCCCTCAGAATAATTGTCTATGACAATTACCCTCCTTTTTTTCTTAACAGGGGTAGTCATAATATGTGGGGCTGACTGACTCACCCTAGGCAATCGCCTGCATGGACCTTCATCTACATCATTTGCCTGGCCCTCAAGTTCCAGAGCCCCATACCTGTTGTGTAAGGGCAGCTGGGATGATGAGGGAGGCCAGGAGGGGATTCGCCTGCTGCCCCGAGCAGGGACCTGTTTCCATTCCCCCTCATCAATTAGGTGGCCTGGTGGCAAGAAGGTAGGGGATCCTCTGCTGCT
>NW_010519782.1:46830-47075 GCF_000687285.1 Phaethon lepturus
CCTGCTCAGCCTCTCCGCTCCCTCTGTCAGCTCTGCCCCCAGGCTGAGCAGGTCGCTCACCTGGTCACACCGCACACAGGCGTTGTCCCCGCTGCCCTCCGACACGAGTGACAGCCTCAAGCACTGCCGGCAGCCTGGCTGGGGCCTCTCCTGGGAGGGCGATGGCCTCTCGTTGAGGGAGCCTCTAGAGGCGCGCGAGGGGACGGACGACGACGACGACTGCGCCCTGCTCGCGCGCCTAACTG
>NW_010519783.1:0-13281 GCF_000687285.1 Phaethon lepturus
AGGGAGCACTCAATCCCCTCATCCAGATCAAAAAATCACTAGTAATTAACTGTATCCTAAATATAATATGTAATATCAAAAGAGCAAGGTGGAAAGTAGAATAAGGAGAAAAGGCTATTATTCTAGTGCAAAGATACAAAAAAGGATGCATGGTGGTTTGTTATGCAAAGGGGGATTCTGAATGCAAGGAGAAAAAACTTGTATTTTATTCAAGGTGAAAAAGGTACAGCAGCAAGGGCTTGAGAACTATAACAGGAACAGTGGGAGAAAAGGATGAACTGCTGTGAAATAAACCTGAAGCTCAAATTATGTGGAGGTCAAAGTCTCAGATTTGTCAATGTGACCCAGCTTCATGATTATTTTCATGACTAGTATCAATATCCATTAAAACCTCCTAAAATAGTAATAAAAAACCCTACCACTAGCCATTTTACTTATAATTCTGGTGGTAATTTTGGCATGCTTTTTCTTCCAAGTTCCCTTTAGCATTCAAACAATGTTCTTACTCTCTTATAGCAATTAATTTTAATCAGAAAATAGTGAAACCTACTATAAATTTGTTTTACCTCATGAAGTATTACATAGTTTTTTAGAATTACAATCTCAATTCCAATCCCAAATCAAGCCATAGTCATATAGAACCAGTTCAACAGGTCATGTGAAACAGGCAGTGGTGTCTCCTTCCAGTGTAGCTCAACATAAATAATTAGTTTAGACAGCACCATGAAAAACCTCTTAGAGTTCATAAATAAGCCTCCTCTCACTAATGAAATTCTCAAGTCTCAGAATGTCTAGACAAGGAAATCCCCAGCTACCTTCAATGCAAAGATGTAGAGGTATTTTTCAACGATGTTCTCATCATGCTGAGATCTGAGACTAAATGAATACCAATACCAACTTTTGTCTGAAAATCCTAGGCTTGTGCTGTGATTTAAGTAGCTTTCTTCTCGCAAGAAGAAAATTCTGGGAATCGAAGAGAGCGATAGACACAGTCCCTAACTGAGTCTGGCATAACCTTTAGGCAACATATATGGGAGTCACATTTCTTCTCCTTTTAGCTATCAAAGTGTATTTGTTAGGTATATAGTTAACTTTCAACTGATTTAACATTACAACTAGAAGATGGCTGACCCTTAAATATGTTATGCTCCCATGCTTACAGTGAGATAGTTAACTTCTGTAACAGAAATCCTTTTACTGAAAATTTTAACTTGTCCCAAGTCATAATCCTGTAAATTACAATAAAGAGTATTTACAGCATTAACTTTTAAAATCATAATGTCACAGAATAATTAGGTTGGATACCTAATTTATTGGAGATCATCTGGTCTACCGCCCAACTCAAAGCAGAACTATCTTCAAAGTTAGATCCAACTTTGAAATTAGATCAGGTTGTTCAGGGCAGAAATCTGGTCTACACAAATACTTTTTGAGGCAGCAATTCATGACACGATGAAATTCTGCATCTTTGGCAATTTCTTTCTTTCATAAATGTCCTTACCTGCTAGGAGAACACACTGTTAGTCCAAAACTGACAAAAACTAGGTAATTATGAGTAATAATATCTCCATATTTCTGAAGTGTAGGATGCACTTTTGCTGGCTGCAATGTGGGATTTCAGGATATTACCTTGCTTTAAACAAACTCCATCTAGACTCTCAATAACTTGTCCAGAAACTTCATTCTCCAGCTACCAGCTCTTTCTTCAGTATTGGTTTTATATCTTAACTTGTTTTTCATGTGTCTTTCTACAAGCTTTATATGTGAAATTAGAGATGCAATTTCCCCCTATTCCACACAGGCAGAGAATGCCCATGAACACAGACATGGGTCTTTGCACTATATACAGTCTTGTGTTGACTTAGTGCAAATATCAGAGGCACCTTTGAATGAAGAGACAAAAGGAGCAGCAGAGACTAAAATAGACATGAATATATCTACAGTTGTTTCCCTCAAAATTTGCATTCCTTGTTTGCATCCCGCTTTGCTTCTGAGATATACCCTTTTAAATATAGTATCAGTAAAATAAAAGGGATAGATAGCCTATAAATATGAAATGTTTTATGATGAAAAATAACATCTGCAAATTTACTATAAAACTCTTGTGATACAATAGAAAAGCTTGATTTTAGATCCCTTTGAGCTCCCTTTATTGCTGTTTTGTCAGCTGTATAATTACCAGTTCCTTAATGCATGCAATCAGCATTTGTTGCTTTCAGTGAATTATGCCTCACATCGTTAAACTGATCATGTTACTGCTGCCTCTGTTTTTGTTCATATTGACCAGACTTGATAGCAAAACAACCTTATTTTAGAAAGAGGTCCAATGTACTGCTGATTTACGTGGAAGATTGAAGGCACTCTGACTTTTGGGGCAACATCAAAGTTTGGATGATATTGTTCATTTTCAATGACAGGTTGTCCAAAGCATGATTTTAATATGGGAAAGTCAGCAAAAAATTCAGTAAGATAGTCAACAGTTTACATACAACAGACACTTTATATTATCACAAATGAGGCACCATTCATTACATACTGCTAATCATCTATTTAGCCTTCTCAATCAAAGGTCAACATCCTCAGTTACTATTAATGTACATAATTTTGCTGAATTTTAGAGAACAACTGAATTAAAGCAAAACCAGTTCAGAACAGAACTGCTGAAAGAATATGCATGAAAATTACAGACTATTAAATATTACTGAAGTTTTCCAACAATATTTCAGCAGCAACTTATAAGCTTGAAATGAAATTTAAGATTCAGCATGTTAAAAATGCTGAACTTAGAAGAAAAAGGGCTTTTTATTTACACTGAGTTAACAGCTTTTCTACATTTTAATTAAACATCAGGAAAACCCCAAGAAGGAAATGCAATTCCCAAATTCTATATTCACTGCTATGAGGGAAGTGCAAGGATGCAGTTCTTGACAATATGATATGTCAAAGAGCAGCATAGTTGAATATAGAGCAAGAAAGATTCATAAAAGAGATTAATTGGGATTTCATCTTGGTTGCTTAATAAGAAAATTCAGCATGATTCCTTCTTTTTTGGCCAGGTGGTCTTTGTATGCCTTTTTAACTGAATTGACTATTCCCTGCTCATTACAGGGGATTGGACTAGATGAGCTTTAAAGGTGCCTTCCAATGCAAACTATTCTATGATTCTATGCTTTTGGATTTTGAAAAGAAATATTTTTATTTTCTTCTACCTTCTCCAGGCCCAAGTCATGTATACTTCCCAGATGAGTGACTAATAATAAAGTATTCCATGCCCAAAACTGCAGTGGACTTGATGTTAAAATATTTGGACCACTCTGGAAGAGATCTATGCCAGTAACACATTGATCTTGATTACTAAGAGACTAACTTAAATGCATGGGTTGGTTTGGAAGCTGCTAACAAGAGGTGTTCCTCAGTGTCAGTTTATGCAGGTGAACCCTTATTTTCCACAGAATTACATAAGATAGCTATAATAGGTTCAAGAAAATGTCCCTCTATTGCAGTATCATGTCTCCCAAAATAATTGCACCAGAAGTAGAGAAAAGAATATAAGACAAAGGCAGGCATATAATGATACTTTTACTTGTACATTGTAGCAAGATGGAAAGCTGTTCCTCTTGGCTTTTTATTCTATGACTTTGTCTAATTGCTTTTTGGATCCACGCAAACTCTTTGCATTCACAGTATGTTGAAGCAATGAGTCTCATGGTTTAAGAGTGCGTGGTGTGAAGTAGTGCCCTCCCCTGTTCATTAAAATCCTTCATCCATTAATTCAGTCCTGCATCCTATTAAATATGAACAGTCCCCCTGTTTGACTTCTCTATGATTTTGTAGGCCTTTATCATCAGCTACTTCACAGGCTACAGGGTCCTGGCCTTCTCTTGTACTGCTCCAAATACTTGTTTATCCTTGTGAGTTTTCTATGCATTCTTTTCTTTTTGATAACCATGAGCATTGTTCAAGACATAGGTATGTTGTGAGTTAACAAAGATATGATCCTTTCCATTCTGCTTTCTTTTCCTCTCCTAGTCTGTCCTTGGTTTGCTTTTTAGACCACTGCTGGTTACTGAGCTGATGTTTGCACAGAACTGCATGGGTGTGTGGAATGGGAGAGTGTCTGGTTCATTACCTCTTTAAGGATTATTCAGTATAAAAGAAAAAACACATAACAAGTGAAGTGATAAATTAAATAGACAGACAAACAACTATATAGGAAAAGGTGACCATGGGGACAGTAAGGAAGACCAGAGCTCTTTGGTCATTGATTAATGGCCTTTAAGAGAACTGCTTGGGCACAGCCTTGAGAATTGCCCTGAACAATGTAACTGATAAGGAGTGGAAACATGATTATCATGAGCATTAGGGAATATTTCAGGGCACTTGTGTGGAATTTCTGATGGGCTTCCAGAAGGGGCTTGTGAGACTGTGTAAAATTTCTTATGGAATGTTTAATGAAAGGTCCAAAGATGAGGAAAGGGAAGGCTGTAAATCACAGGTCCCATAGCTGTATGTGCCAGTAATTTGCTACTGACGAGACTTGCACATGCCCACTGGATTTGGCTGCTACTGTAAAAGCTTTAGCAAGAACAGTCTATTATAATTCTAAGATCTCTTTCTGGAATGGTGACAGCATATATGCTCAGCATATATATGCTCAGCATATAAAGCTGGCGGGGGGAAAAGAAGAAAGAGGCAGGGACATTTGAAGCAATGGCTTTTGTCTTCCCACGTACCTGTACTTCCCTGTACTCGGCACTGGTGAGGCTGCACCTTGAATCCTGTGTTCAGTGTTGGGCCCCTCACTACAAGAAGGATGCTGAGGGGCTGGAGCGTGTCCAGAGAAGAGCAACGAAGCTGGTGAGGGGTCTGGAGCACAAGCCTTATGAGGAGCGGCTGAGGGAACTGGGGTTGTTTAGTCTGGAGAAGAGGAGGCTGAGAGGAGACCTTATCGCTCTCTACAACTACCTGAAAGGGGGTTGTGGTGAGGTGGGTGTTGGCCTCTTCTCCCAAGTAACCAGTGATAGGATGAGAGGAAATGGCCTCAAGTTGCACCAAGGGAGGTTTAGATTGGATATTAGGAAAAATTTCTTCACCGAGAGGGTGGTCAAGCATTGGAACAGGCTGCCCAGGGAGGTGGTGGAGTCGCCATTTCTGGAAGTGTTCAAAAACCATGTGGATGTGACTTTTCAGGACATGGTTTAGGGGACATGGTGGTGCTGGATTAATGGTTGGACTTGATGATCTTGAAGGTCCTTTCCAACCTAATGATTCTGTGATTCTGTGATCCTGTTATGTGTGATGGAGCCCTGCTTTCCTGGAGATGTGGCTGAACATCAGCCTGCACATGGGAAGTAGTGCATGAATTTCTTGTTTTGCTTTGCTTGTGTGCATGGTTTTTGCTTTCCCTATTAAACTGTCTTTATCTCAGTGTACAATTTTTCCCACTTTTACTCTTCCAATTCTCTCCCCCATCCCACCATGCCAGCAGCTGTGTGGGGTTTAGTTGCTGGCTGGGGTTAAACTACAACAATCACATTGCCCGTGATTGCTCCACACAACTGACTGATTTGTGAAGTGCTTTGTAAGAGTCATATGGACTCTTCTCCAGCAAATTTATCCATGTTTCCTTATTACAGTCTTTATCTATCCTTCTGTCCTCCCTTCCTTCCTTCCTTCCCTCCCTCCCTTCCTCCCTCCTTCTCTCATTCCTTCCTTTCCCATCCTTCCCTCCCTCTTCCTTTCCTCCCTTCCTCCTTTTTCTTCTTTCTTTGAATCATCTTCTGGTGATTGTCATTGTATCCCTATATTCCTCGACAACTTGGGCAGTCTTCTGTCATAGTTCATAGACTTTCTTAGTCTCTAAATGCACTTTTAATTATTTTTAATAACTTCCTGATTTCCTCTGGAGCCCTCTCCTGCAAATTGTTCCTTTGACTGAGATAAAGAAGCTTAGTAGTATAAGCACCTTTGGCTTTGGGAAATGCTGGACCTTTTCTGCATTAAAATGCTGAATCCTGATAGACTTATTTTTTAAAAATTTCCTCTGGAAATTTAAATCTGGACAGAACTAGTCGTCCTGTTTGTATTTCCATGAAAATTAAACAATCGACTTGTGGTCAGTTGATCCAAACTTTTTTTGCCTATATATAGAGTATTATAGATGAATCAGTTATCTAAAGCAAGTCTAAGACAGGGTCACCTGCTCTTAGTTTATGGCTCAGTTCATGAAAATTGAAAAATGTTGTTGCGTCCTAAATGTTAGACCTTAGTATTAGCAATAATGTGTATTGCCTAGCAAGTGCTTTGGAAATTATTTCTCATAAGGGTAAAGTTTCTAATAGCGTTTCCTTCTGCAGAAAAATTAGCCTGTTCTATAGCCAGATGTGACAGTGGGGTACAATAACAGGGTCCTACTGCTTGCTACTGCAAGAGAATTTTTCTTTATTCTTTCCCCAGTTATTCCACTTCAGGGGGTTCCTGTTTTAACCACAGAAAAGCTTTCAGTTTTGTACTGCCAATTAAAGACAAAAAAAAATACTTAACCCACCATTTCATTTTTCATGAGCAACACTCAGTTTATACTTCAACTTCAGTCATTGCTGCCCAGTCCTGTTTCTGTAAGCACACCTTGTACCAAATTTCACCTTGAACACCCTTCCTGTTCTTCCATTCTGTTGCCCATAGTCTTGCCATTACTTTACAAATACTTTATACACTGGTGTGTTTAACTGACCACTGCCTGTCTCATCTTTGATTAGGCACTAATTGTATTGCAGCTCTGTTATCATTGTCATCAACATTAGCTCCATTTTCTTCACTGATCTCTCATTTTCTGTGTAATGATATTGCTTCATCCACTGTCACCTTTAAATTACTCTTTGTTTTGGTGGAGGTTTTATGTCACTTTTAAACTAAGCTCCGTGATCAACCATCATGTAGTCCGGCTATGCCATGCTCCATTCTCCCTCAGTACTCCTTTGGCCTCAATTAGGAGCAACTGATGCAAAGTTTAATGTACATTTTCATGATCTAAGAAGCTTGAAGGAAGTAGTTTTGAAATCCAGGTACTGATTAAGCTAAACACACTGGAAAAAGATGACAGAGTGGTTTAGAAAAGTAAAGGGTCAATTTTAGCAATTATTTAAAACTGTGAAATGGTTTGACTGTTCTCTGGTTAGAAAAACACTGCTCCAGAAACAGCATACTAAAGTTTTGCCCTTTTGTTCTTTATTGTACAGGATGGGAAAGCTGGGTAATGAAGATTAACATGGGACACATTATTCCATGTTAGCTGTACCAATGACTGTTATTAGGAGGTATTTGAACTTAGAGACTAGACCAATCACCAATAATTTAAGATAAATGTTTCTATTGATTTTAAAAAATATCGAGATTGGTCTGTAGTAGCCAGACCCTAGATTTTGATGTAGCTCTCAGTGAAGTTAATGCTGCTATGAATACTGATTAAGGGGAATAGAAGCCAGTTTAAAATACATCTTAGATAACCTTCTGTACAGCTTAGTGTTCTGTGGTCTCAAACACATGCATGTCTGAATAGGGTTATGCACAATATTAAGGATAGAGGGTTGCCTATTAGAGTTTTCTTTAAAATTACAGTAATCTACAGATTTTGACAATTGAGAAAGGTATTACTTCAACAGTAGATATTCCAATCTGAATTTTCCTTTCAAATTTATTTCATATTTTCTTGAAAAAGTAGTTTTAAAGGGTTCACTGTTTTTCTGAGGGATCAGACTGAAGAAAAATATTTGATATGAATGATGAAAGTCCTAGAGAAGCAAAGAGAAGGAAAAAAAACACTTTGAGAAATTATCTCTTTTCAGATTCCCCAGGAATATTACTCTGAAATATGAGATTTTCTCTTGAAGCCCATGGAGCAGTTCTTCCAGAAGTCTGGTTCTCAGCTCACATACTTATCTTGTTTTTTCTTACATATACCGGATGATGGTGTGATGGTCTCTTCCCACAGAAGGGAACTCCCTCAGTAAAGAAACTTTTTTTATGTTTAAAGTCATTGGTCATTTTTTCAGTATAAGTTGTACACAGTAGAGAGAGCTTTAGAAAGAAAACTTTGCTTTGAATTGCAAGTGAAATAAGGTCATTGTAAGTTTCTGTCAGGAACTCAGCAGACACCTACTTATATCCTAACATAACTTTTGGACTAACCCTTTACTGAAAACCCTTGATAAGAAGCTGTGAGAATTCCAACCAGTAAATGACACAGTTAATTATTTTAAATATATTTTAACTTACCAAGTTATAATCTTCATTAATTAGTTCTGAAAGGTTATTTTCCTTTCACAAGTTTTAGTTGTGAAAGGAAATTATGGCCTGTAAAATAAGCCTGACAGAAGAGAAAAGATATTTAAAAGAAAAGACAAAAAATAATAGAGCAAGAAACCTGATTTTTTTATTTGTGAAGTTATGTCTTGGGCCTAAAAGATAGTTTCTGAATATGACAGCACAAGGCAAATGATATTTTTTCTGCCACAAAACCAGGATTAAAACTGAGAAAATTGTTTTAAAAAATGCATTCCAATCATGTTGCACACCAAGCAACCATAAAAGTTTATCCTATGGCTATAAGCTACACGTATAAATTATCTGATACCAGAAGCTGCACGATATAATGAAAAGACACTTTGCTGTAATCGTGAAAAATATATTGCAGGGTTTCTTGACATATTCAGAGCTAAAATCCTGACTTTTTACAGAAATATCTTGTTGTGACAATCTGGGTAAGAAATTAAAGAAAAATGTTTTCCTCCAGGAAACCTCCTATGATCCTCTAGACCTGAAAGGGGAAAAGAGATAGTATGAGGCTTACCCATGACAAGCTGTGAGATGACAGGCCAAGGCCCTCAGCCTGTTGCTCTGAGACGTGCTGGCCACACTGCAGCACTCTTGAAGTCTTACAGAGAGCCAGGGGCTGCTGAGGTAATAGGAGCCAACAGGGAAACACCAGTGAAATACCCCAGAGGAATTAAGGGGTGTTCCTTGGATGAGGTCACATGGCTGACAGCCCAGCTGAAGTGCCTCTACGCCAATGCACGCAGCATGGGCAACAAACAGGAGAATTTGGAAACCACTGTGCGGCTTGAAAGCTACAACCTAGTTGCTATTCCTGAAATTAGACGGGATGAATCCTATGACTGGAGTGAGGCTGTCATGGCTACAGGCTGTTCAGAAGGAACAGGTGAGGAAGGAAGGGCAGAAGTGTTGCCCTCTACATCAAGAAACAGATAGAGTGTGAAGAGCTGCCTCTGAGGAATATTCACGAGCAGGTCAAAAGCTTACAGGTAAGAATCAGGGACTGAGGCAACAAAGGGAAACTTGTGGTTGGTGTCTACTACAGGCCACCTGACCACAGGAACTCAAAGCCTTCTCACTGCAGCCACAGGAGGCGTTATGTTCACAGGCTCTTGTCCTGCTGAGGGACTTCAACCACCCCAACATCTGCTGGAAAAGTAACATGGCAAGCTGCAGGCAATCCAGGAGACCCCTGGAATGCATTGAGGATAACTTCCTGTGACAGGTAATAGCCAGTCCTACCAGGGGGATGCGATACTGAACCTGTAGGTCACCAACATAAGTGAGCTAATTGGTGACATCAGGATTGGAGGCAGCCTGGGCTGCAGTGATCATGCACTGGTGGTGGACCCTGAATTTTAGGAAAGCAAACTTCTAGCTCTTCAAGGGAGTTAATCAATAAGACCCCTTTATAAGGTAAACTGCCCTCTAAGGACACTCTCCACAGAGCACAAGAGCTCTTGATCCCCAGGTGTAAGAAATCAGGAAAGGAAGGCAAGAGACTGGCATGGCTGAGTGGAGACTTGGTGGGCAAACTGAAGGGAGAGAAGGAAATGTGCAGGCAGTGGAAGGAGGGACAGGTACCCTGAGATGAGTATAGGAACACTGACTGGTTCTGTAGGGATGAGGTCAGGAGGGTCAAAGTGTGGCTGGAGATGAACTTGGTGAGGGAGGCAAAAAAATAATAATAAAGGCTTCTACAGGTCTGTCAACCAGAAAAGGAAGGTCAAAGAAAGCATCGAGCAAGACTGGCAAACTGGTAACAATGGATGAGGAGAAGGCTGAAGTGCTCAATGACTTCTTTGTCTCAGTCTTCATTGGCACTCTCTCTTCTCATATGTCTCGAGTGGTTGGAATGCAGGACAGGGACTGGAGGAGCAAAGAAGATGTAAGAGATTCCCACTGTAGGAGAAGATCAGGTTCAAGACTACCTGAGGAATCTGAACATACACAAGTCTATGAGACCTGATGAGATGAATCACAGATTTCTGAGGGAACTGGTTCATGTAGTTGCCAAACCACTCTCCATGATATCTAAAAAATCATGGCAGTCAGGTGAAGTCCCTGGAGACTGGAAAAAGGGAAACATTACACTCATTTTTCAAAAGGGTAGACCCTGGGAACTACTGACCTGTCAGCCTCCCCTCTGTGTCTGGGAAGATTATGGAACAAATCCTCCTAGAAGCTGTACTAAGGCACATGGAGGACAGGAAGGTGATTTGAGAGAGCCAGCATGGCTTCAGCAAGGCCAAGTCCTGCCTGACCAACCTAGTGGCCTTCTATGATGAAGTGACCACATCAGTGGGCAAGGGAGGAGATGCCTATGTCATCTATCTGTGTTTCTGTAAGGCCTTTGACACAGTCCCCCACAAGGTCCTTCTCCCTAAATTGTAGAGATACGGACTTGATGGCTGGACTTTTAGGTGGATGAGGAATAGGTTGGATGGTCACATCCAGAGGACAGCGGTCAACAGCTTCATCTACAGATGGAGATCGGTGATGAGCAGTGTCCCGGAGATGCCTATGTCATCTATCTGTGTTTCTGTAAGGCCTTTGACACAGTCCCCCACAAGGTCCTTCTCCCTAAATTGTAGAGATACGGACTTGATGGCTGGACTTTTAGGTGGATGAGGAATAGGTTGGATGGTCACATCCAGAGGACAGCGGTCAACAGCTTCATCTACAGATGGAGATCGGTGATGAGCAGTGTCCCTCAGGGGTCCATACTGGGACCAGTACTCTTTAATATCTTCATCAATGACATACATAGTGGGATTGAGTGCCCCTCAGCAAGTTTTCAGATGACACCAAACTGAGTGGTGAGGGTTGACACACCTGAGGGACAGGGTGCCATCCAGAGGCACCTGGAAAAGCTCAAGGAATGGGCCCATGTGAACCTCATAAGGTTCAACAAGGCCAAGTGCAGGGTCCTGTACCTGGGTCAGGGCAACCCCTGGTGTCAGTATAGATTGGGTGATGAAGGGACTGAGAGCAGCTCTGCCAAGAAGGACTTTGGGTACTGGTGGATGAAAAGCTGGACATGAGCCGGCAATGTGTGCTCGCAGCCCAGAAGGCCAACTGTATCCTGGGCTGCATCCAAAGCAGCGTGGCCAGCAGATCAAGGGAGGTGATTCTGCCCCTCTACTCCACTCTAGTGAGACCCCACCTGGAGTCCTGCATCCAGCTCTGGAGCCCTCAGCACAGGAAAGACATGGACCTGTTGGAGTGAGTCCAGAGGAGGGCCACCAAAATGATCAGAGGGATAGAACACCTCTCCTATGAAGAAAGGCTGAGAGAGTTGGGGTTGTTCAGCCTGGAGAAGAGAAGGCTCCAGGGACACCTTATTGCAGCCTTCCAGTACTTCAAGGAGGCTTCTAAGAAAGATGGGGACAGACTTTTTAGCAGGGCCTGTAGTGATATGACAAGAGGTAATGGTTTTAAACTAAAAGAGGGTAGATTCATACTAGACCTAAGGAAGAAATTTTTCACACTGAGGGTGGTGAAACACTGGCACAGGTTGCCCAGAGAGGTAGTAGATGCCCCGTCCCTGGAAACCTTCAAGGTCAGGTTGGACGGGGCTCTGATCTAGTTGAAGATGTCCCTGCTCATTGCAGTGGTGTTGGATTAGATGACCTTTAAAGGTCCCTTCCAACCTAAAGTTTCTATGATTCTATGATTCTATGGTTCTACAATTCTATGGTTCTATTATTCTAAGATGAAAGTGACACACAAATAGTATGATTTAATAGTATGTTTATTTCCTTACAAAACAAAGTTAAAAGTATGGATACTCTGTTCTCAGCAATGATGCTTCTAACTAAATGCCAAGTAGTACATCCAAGTCATCTGTTTCAAGCAGACTTTGCAGACTCTCAATAGTAAAAACAGCATTCAAACATCAATGCCTAACTGTTCTCAAACCTGACATCTTTGAGGGTTCCCGTGTTATTTGCACATAGATAGACCTAAAACTGCACATTTTGTGCAGATCTGAGAGAAATGTTGGACACCAGTGGGCTCTTTCTGCTAGTCAAGAAACATATAACAAGAATCAATGGCTGGAGCTTCCAGGTAGATATATTCAAACTTGTAATGAGGCAATTTTTTAATTGCAGTGGTGATTAACTATCAGATCCATCAAGTAAAGTAATGATACTTCTCCAGTTGTTGAAATCCTCAAATCAAGACTGACAGCTGTTCTGGGACATAAACATGAGCCCATTACAAGTTATTTGGCTTACTATAGAGCTTGACTATATGAAATTGTACTGCTAACGTTATATTTAGGTCAGGCTAAGTGATCTAGTGATCCCTGTTGGCCTTCAAATATATGAACTGATGAAGTGAAGCTGACATAAAAAGGTGGAATTTGCAAACAGCCAGAGTTGAGGGAATACAGGATGCTTGAGTTTGGTGGTTGAAGAGCAGACAGAAGAGTGGTTTGAGCTGAACTGAAACAAGTTTTAATCAGAATTTGAGCAGTGCTGAAAGGGAATGGGAAAGAAAAAAGTAGGTTAATAGAAAATTTAAAAAAGAAAAATCTTTTGCTGCAAGATTACTTTCTTTTCATTGTGGATAATTATGAAAAGATTAAAATATTCCTTCAAAACTTTGAAGTTAAATATTTTGTATTAAAAAATTTTCACAACAAAAACTGTGATGAACTGCCTGCAGAATTGCAATTAATATCTGATTTTTGTAATTTTTTTCCTGAATATGCAGTTTTTTCAGAAAACAAATATACTCAGTTAATCAAGCAATGCAAAGTATATTGATAAGAAAGTCAAAGGTGTAGCAATAAACATTCCCATGGCATGTCCTTATTGAGAAAGAAAGGGTGGACTCTCAGTTAGAGATTGCTTTAAGGAAAACTGTAAAAATGATTAGTATTACCACTCAGAAAAAGTTTCCTACTGTAGATTTATACCAATGCACGCAGCATGGGCACCA
>NW_010519784.1:0-700 GCF_000687285.1 Phaethon lepturus
CAGGAAAAGTGGAAGGGACCATTCCAGGTACATCGTGGGGCATCACGAGAACAGAAGGAAGAGGAAGAACTCATAAAGGAGGCGGTAACCACCCAATCCCTAACACTAAGTGAGCTGTGAGATATGCTGTATGGGATCATCCAGCTAAACCGGTTCCAGAGCACAAAGGCGAAATGCAGGGAGTTGTAATTCGACTCAGCTTCATCTCACCTTGACAGGTCCTTATCTATGCAGAGGTGACTTGGGGGAGCTGTGGAAACGGCTCAGCCCGGGGTTGCCTGAACACTGCATCGTGATAAAAACTGAAACCTGAATAATCCCTTTACAAAATGCCCTGAGTACTGAAACAAGGACCTGGGACAGTTATGAGTTTATTTTATCATGTGTAATTAGTCAGGTGTGGGCTTTGTAAATGTCCTTTTGTAGTTGTGTGTACTTTCTGGAGGATTGCTGATTGCATGATTGGTTTGACTTTTGTACAGATTTCTTTGGCCTAATGACTGTGTGATTGTGTTTAACAGCCTACTCTCATAGTCCTTAGGCTATACTTGCCTCAGTGCTAACATTTCAGTTATGTGTAAATAGTTAATCACAAGGAAATGCGTGCGTGTAGAACCAAGAAGCCTCATGAAATTAAAACAAAGAAGAGTTAAGATCAAGGACTGAGAAATTAATCTTGAGAATAGAAACATCCTAGCAG